>NW_015386898.1:94430-147376 GCF_001527695.2 Protobothrops mucrosquamatus
ACATACTACATAACTCATTACTACATTCACTCAACATTGTCAACACTTTGTCAACACAACACATTGTATTAACAATGTGTTGACAACAATGTAGTCAACCCGTTAACTACACTTAATACGTAGTCCTTAATGGAACTGCATCTACATGGAGGAAAGTAAGAGGTGGGGTTCCCCAAGGTATTAGGCCTAGTACTCTTCAACATCTTCATAAATGACTTAAATGAGGAATAAAAGAAGAACTTATCAAATTTGCAGATGATACCAAGCTGGCAGGAAAAGCCAACACTTGTAGAAGATAGGCTCAAGATCCAGATGGATCTCGAGAGACTTGTTCAATGGGCCCATCCAACAAAATGAAATTTAACATAGAGAAAAGCAAGTTCTTACACTTAGGCAAGAAAAACCAAATACAGATACAGACTGTATCTGGCTAGATAGTAGTAACTGTAAGGTGAAATCTGGCTAGATAGTAATAACTGCGAGATGGATCTTGGAGTCCTAGTGGACAACAGTCTAAACATGAGCCAACTGTGTGGGGCAGCATCCCCAAAAGTCAATGCAATCCTAGGTTGTATTAATTGAGGAACAGAATCAAGATCACATGAAATAATAGTACCACTTTATAAAGCTCTAGTAAGATCACACTTAAAATATTGCATCCAGTTTTGGTCACCCCCAATACAAAAAAGATGTTGAGATTTAGAAAAGAGTTCAGAGAGGAGTAACAAAGATGATTAGGGGCCTAGAACATATGTAGAACAATTGCAAGAACTGGGTATACCTGGTCTAGTGAAAAGAAAGACCAGGAGTCACATGATAGCAGTCTTCCAATTCTTGAAGAACTGCCACAAGGAAGAAAGGGCCAACATATTTACCAAAGTACCTGAAGGCAAGGCAAGAAACAATGGATGGAAACTAATCAAGGAGAGAAGCAACCTAGAACTAAGCAGAAAAATCCTAATAGTGAGAACTGATTGATTAATCAGTGGAATTGGAAGATGCTGCATCACTGGAGGCTTTTAAGAAGAGACCGGACAGCCATTTGTCATAAATAGTACAGATCTCCTGCACGAGCAGGGGGTTGGACTAGATGACTTCCAAGGTCCCTTCCAATTCTGTTACTGTTACCCTAGAGCAGGATTACTTGGCTGGATCCATCATTGTTCTCATGCTTAGTTACCTTTTTAAAATGTATCAAAGAGAAATATTTTCAAAAGAGCTTTCACATTTCTTGGATTAAATGTAAATGGTTAAAAAAATGCAATTCCTGTTTGTCTAGGGAAACTGCTGTATGTCCAGGCTTTACATTGTGTACACAAATATCCCCTATAACAAATTTAATCTTTTATCACTTTTCCCAATCTGCTTCAATATTTGCTGACAATCTCATTTTTACATCCTTACATATTTTTTATTTCTCTTAAAGGGAAGAAACCAAGCCAGCATTTTCATAAGGAAATCTGCCTGCCTTGTGGTTCCCTTTAACTGGGAAATGTCTCATTTAGCTTTGCGCCTTCTGTCAAACTAGGAGAAAAAAACATTTATTCAAAAAAAATCCAAAACATTAACATGTTACACTAAACAAAGATTTTAAGGCGGCATTCTTATTAATACAGTTATATATCCAGATTTGAATAAAGATCTATCTGGATTTCCTTCTTCAATACATGTTCCTTTCCAATAGATATTTTTTTAAAAAGTGATCTATGACTCTAATTTTAATCTGAGAGAAATGTCACTGGAAGAATCAAACATCCATTTTATCAAGTATAAATTAAAGAGACTTCAAATGCATGCATGTAAATCCTGTATCTGTAGAACTCCTGTTTACTGTTGTATGTCAATCATCTGACAAAAATAAAAATAAATAAAAATAATAAAGAAATTAAAAGTAAACAAAAACAATCCAACAGAAACCTCAAAGGGCACACTCGACGGACCACTGGGTCTTTTTTCTGCCACCAATTTTCTATGTTTCTATGTTTTTATGTGACACACGTGGCAAAACAGGAGCTTGGTCCTGATAAAATATTTTAATATAATAATTTGTGTTAAGTATATAAATAAGTAAACCTCTCCAATACTCTGTTGTTCATTAATGGCTTGGCTTCGCATAAAAGCTAAAGAGTTAATTGCCATTTTCTGGTACATGCTCAATTAAATAGCAAATGCATAAACAATTGTTTTCTTAAACGTAAACAAAAAGCATCTCTGATACATATTATTACCCTATTTGTGGAATTTGCTTTGAAGGGTTATGGCTGCTTGCTTTTCTCTTGTCTGGCAAATCCATTAATCATACCTTATTAAGAGATGATTTTTGCTAACATGCCTGACATAATTTTCTAATGTTTGCCATTAAATATTGACCTCTCAGACTCACATATGCAATGCAGCTAGACTTTGAACTTGCCACACATACACACACACGCACACACACACACACACGTACACACACACACACGTACACACAAATATGTTCATTGGCTTTGTCGCTGTATTGACTTAATGTCAGTATCAGCTTCCCAATTAGCTCCTTATGGTTGGGATCCTTTTTGTAAAAGAAATCTCTCATACATTTAAGAACTAATGTGCGCTTGTGGACCCACACACCACAGATCAAAGCCTGTTTTTTTTTCCCCCATTTAATCTTGAATTAGTGACCTCTGCTGGCTATCCCTGGGCATTTCACCACTTACTATTCATCTTACTTGAATTTTCACAAGCAGTATAGATAGTCCTTGACTTACAATGGTGTGTTTAGTGACTATTCAAAGTTACAACGGCACTGAAAAAGTGACTTATGATAATCTTTCACAATTATGACTGTTGCAGCATCCCCATGGTCACATGATTTACATTCAGATTGCAATAGTACTTAGAATTATATACCACGTCACAGTGCTTTACAGCTTTCTCTAAGCAGTTTACAGAGTCAACATGTTGCCCCCAACAATCTGCGTCCTCATTTTACAAACCTCGGAAGGATGGAAGGCTGAGTTAACTTTGAGCTGGTGGGAATTGAACTGCTGGCAGTCGACAGAATTAGCCTGCAGTACTGCATTCTAACCACTGCGCCAATTGTCAGATGCTTGACAACTGGTTCATATTTATGACGGTTGCAGTGTCCCAGGGTCACATGATCATATTTTGCGATTTTCTGACAAGCAAAATCAATGGGAAGCCAGATTCACTTAACAACCATGTTACTAACTTAACAAGTGCAATGATTCATTTAACAACTGTGGGGAAAATTCCCTTAACAAATCCTGGGCTCAATTGTAGTCATAAGTCGAGGACTACCTGTGTTCCATGCTTATTCTCATTCCATATCATTTATTAAATAATTTCTTATTCCAGTTAAAGGAGTACCAATTCTATGGTATGATATAAAAATGCAGGGTTGAGGAATAATAGGCCTATGATACAATTGGTACGTTAACACATTATGAAAATAAATTATGAAGAACATGAATAGCAAACAATTTTAATCAATACTTTACATAAGACATCTCCAAAAGTTTTGGGGAGAATAATATAAGAAATAAAATCTTAATCAAACTTAATTTCCTCCCTCCTTGGTCTCTTCTCTCACCTTCTTATCTCAATTACTAACACTGGAATGTTATGTTTTCTCCCAGCTGTTCTGCTGCCAAACAGTGCCCTTAACTCACAAACACTCAGATTTCAGCCTCTGGTTCTTTAATTTTAATTTTAATTTATTGTTTTATCACAGAAAATAAAATACAAAACAGTAAAACAAAAAAAAACAAAATGAAACAAAGCAAAAACATACATTCAACCCTAACAACAACGAAGAAAAAAATAGTTTACAAAAAAGGAGGAAAAAGTGGTCAATTAAATTTAACATTTAACATACAGTATAGGATTCAACCTGGTTGGGTGTTGAAAGAAAAGAAAAAGCAATAAATTCTCCTTCCCTTTTACACACACACGTAAAAGGGGAGGAGAATTTATATATATATATATATATATATGAAAGAAGAAAGAAGAAAAAGTAGTCAACAGGTTGAGCTATACATTATACTAATCTTCAAATCCTTCAGTTAACCATCTGTTATTATATTTAGCATGTAAAAAATCCACAAATGGTTTCCAGTCTCTTATATCTAGTCCATTATCTCAAAGCAGTTAATTTCACCATCTCTGCTAATTCAGTCAGTTTTAAAATCCATTCGTGAATGGTCAGCATTCCTTTTTCTTTCCAGTTATTGGCAAGTACAATCCTTGCAGCATCTTATTCTTTGTATAAACACATAATCCTGGTCTACCCTCACTCTCACAAATGGCTTCAGATTTTCCCTCTCAACTTTCCTCCAAATCCCAAGCCACATCTTTAGACTCAGAAGGTTTGGCTGTTTCTCAATTCTACCCCAAATGGATGAAGTCCTCTCCAGTAGCATGACCTAAACAGTGGTCCCCAATCTTTCCAGCTTGTGGACCAGTGAGGAGAGGGAGAGGACATGTTTCTGTGTGAGCACCCACCGCTTATGCAAATGGAGCCACACACACACACCCAACACTTGCATAGCCCGGTTCTGAACGGGCCACAGCCCTGGAATTGGGGACCCCTGACCTAGAATATCTGAAATATACATGTTCCTTCCTCCCTTTTTCTGCTTCCCCCCCCCCTTTATATACTCTATGTCTAAGGTATATATATACCTCTGTACAGGTATGTGTTCTAACATTTTCTGCTTATGTGCTCTTTGATTGTGTTGTGTCATTTGTCTTCTCTAAAAAAACAAAATTTATGAACTTGCACTGATTCAACCTTTTCAGCCAGGCACTTCATCCTTTCATAAACAAGTCTAGTCAAAAATAGGAATTATTGAAATCAAAATGACTTACTCTTAGGTAAGACAAATGCATATTCCAATAATGCTGTTTCACATTCTACACAATTTATTTCTAATTGCAGAGAGAATAATAAAAGCCAGACATAAACATTTTGAAATAAGAGGCGAACTGGTGTCTTCAACTAACTGGTCCGATTACCTTATGATCCTTTCAACTGCTACTTCTCAGAAGTGAAAAAAAAGGAAAGACCTCAATCCACAGGTGTCAAACTCGATTGATGCATTGTGACTTTTTTTTCCTTTGCGGAGCCAGGGTGGGCATGGCCTGCACATGATGCATCCGGCCTGCGGGCCGCCAGTTTGACACTGCTTCCTTAAGCTATATGACCCATTTTCATGTCATATAGTATTTTTCTTAAGCACCTGAGTTTTTCCTATGGAAAATGAAAGGAAAATTAATATAATTACTAGACAAGAGTAATTACCTTATAATTGACCTATAGGTTATGAAATAGAGGAATGTATCTTATTATATTGTAGATTACTCTTGTGGCATCCTTCCATCCAGTTTGAGTTTGCCATTTTACTCTACCTGGAAATTGTTAGGGTTAACTACACTAGTCAAATTACCATTTACATATTTTAGCACTATGATTAATTTTTCTCCTTACATGAACTGTATGGCAGAATTATTCCAGACCAGAGTCTTCATTTCTACACATCTGCTGTGTGTCTATTAACATATGGTGTTTCACTAATTAATTGCTAGCTATCAACCAGTTTCCTACTGTTCATATTAAATAGGAAACGCTTTAGAGAGGATATGGTAATAAGCATTGGGCAAATTACACAGTGCATTTTGTGAGAAGTTGAAAGTCCAATTTCTCCTGTCATGTAACTTGGTTTAAAAATGAAAATAAGCAAACCAGGATATTCTACTTCCATTCTCATCTGACCCCTTATTTGACTAAAGTTACTTCTGAAAAGATTTCATCATGAAATACATTGGAAAAAAATATTACAAGAAGGGGAAATCCAGAATGATTCAAAATTTACAAAATAATATTTATTTTTTCAATATTTAAATGTTTGGATGTATCAAGCACTCTTCCAAAGCTTGTTAGGGAAAATATAGAAAGTAACAATAACCTTCCTCCTAGCTTTGGAAATAAGAAATTAGTGTGAGAAGATAACTGGAATTTTAATTTCACGGTTTGCTTTAACACAGAATCAGACACATTTTGTTATTTTTGTGCAGCGTAAGGTAAGCAAGCAAGCGTTAGCAAGTTGTTACATGACATTTAATAAATATTTAAAGTAATTATTTTTGACCCAGGCAAAAGTAATCATTCTTTTTAAAAGGCAACTGGACTTTGCTTTTTTTCTTGAAGATGTTTTGCTTCTCAGCCAAGAAAGATCTTCAATTTTGCCTGAATGGTGGAAATGGAAGGATTTATATTCCTTGCAATCATCTGGTCTTTAGCACTCTGAGAGTAGTTGAAGTTACTTGGGGGTTTATCTGTGCCCTCAGAGTCAACTGAATCAAAGTGCAAATGGGTGTGAAACCATCTTGGAGCTGCGAAAGGACTGTATTGTAAACAGGAGATAGGTGATGTTGTATCCCTTCTCCTCTGTTGAGAAAGAGTTGTTCAGTTTAATGTAGATGGTCTTCATTATCCCTCTTTCAAACTAGTGGTCCTCTCTGTCCAGAATGTGGACTTTGCTGTCTTCAAAAAAGCAAAACCCTTTGTCTTTCAAATGCAGGTGGAGTGCTGAATATGGTCATGTTCTCCTATGTTGTGTTATGTGTTTGTGAAAGGGTTGTTTTGTTTCTCCAATGTACATACAGTATCTGCACATGTCTCACTGCATTGTATTGTATATATCACATTACTCAGTTTGTGTCTGGGTGTTTTATCCTTGGGATGGACAAGCTTCTGCCTTAGTGTATTCTTGAGTTTAAAGTGTGCATGTATGTTGTGTTAGCTCAAAATCATCCTGAGCTTTTCAGATATTCCTACAACAGATGGAATGACAACATTGCTTTGTTTGTCGTTTTCTTCTTTGTTTGTTATGAAGGAGCTCCTGATGGGCCTTTTTTTGGATTGATGAAGACCCAGTTGGGATAGCCACAAGTTCTGAAGGCTTCCTGTGTGTGTTTTAGTTTTTTTCCTTTTTCCTCTTTGCTGATAGGCAAACCTTCAGCCCGGTGGTGTAGGGTTCTGATCACTCCCATTTTGTGCTCCAGTGGGTGGTGAGAATCAAAATGTAAATAATGATATCTGTGTGTGGGTTTTCTGTAAACTTCAGTGTTAAGGCTTTCTTCCTTAATGTGTACTGCACAGTCCAGGAAAGCCAGAGTGCCAAAGACAAGATGGCTATAAGGAATATAAATCCTTCCATTCCCACCATTCAGTAAGAACTGAAGAAGCTTCTTGGATGAGAACCAAATGTCTTCAAAAAAACAAAACAAAGGAAATCCAGTTGCCTTTTAAAAAGCACCTTTGGGACAACCATGACCTCGATGACTGAGAATATCCATAAATAATTATTTTTGAGATATACAAAGAAAGAAAATGTTTGATGTCAGCCTTTATAATAGTAATCATGTTTAACTAATGTATATATAGTCATAACTGTGGCAGCACAAAAACCATGAATTTATCATGGTGCCTTCTCCCACAGAAGACTGAACATGCCAAGATTTCTTTTGTTTTGCGACTATCATCTGTGGCTGGGTGGTGTGAACAGTTCGGCTTGCAAGCCTCTATGAAAATAACTTTAAACCACATCTGCTCTCTTGTTTAAAATACTGACTTGGTGCTCTTTAGGCATACTAACACTGATGTTAACATTCTCCTAATTGTGCTAGCATTTTTTGCAGCAAAGGAAAATTCCCTCAACTTATGTCTAGCTTTCCTGTGAGATTCCCTCCTTGGTCCAAAGTTTAAACTGAAATAAATAACAGCAGTCAAGTATTAAGCAGGTACATTTCCCCACACATTAGTATCAGTGGTGGGATTCAGCCGGATCGCACCGGTTCGGTAGAACCGATAGCTAAATTTTTTTGAGTTTGGAGAACCGGCTGGAAGTCCGTTCTAGGCCTCGGAGGCCTGGAGGAGGTGCGTGGATGTCACTTCCAGAACTTCGTTCTAGGCCTGGGTTGAGGCCTCCCAGGCCTAGAACAGCCCACCAGAAGTGTGTTGATGTCACTTCTGGAAGTCCATTCTAAGTCTCGGAGGCCCAGGCCTGCATTCATGCAGAGAACCAGATGTTCAGGTATTTGAATCCCACCATTGATTATCCTATAAGAAAAAAGCTTTCCAAAATCTGCAACATTCTGGTTTGCTAATGTAGAGGCAGAAAAAAGTTATATTTACCAGAAAAACTGAATTCGGTGCAGTCTTGAAGCCTTATGGAGAAATATCATTGAGAATGAAGGCAAATATACTCCTAAGTCTCTGGCCAGGAATGAGAAAGCCTATTTTCTCTCAGATACATTCAAACAAGCCAATGACCAATTCTGCTTGTCAATCGAAAGAGCAATTTGCTCTCTGCCCTGGTTCTTTTTTTGTTCCCTGCAATAGGAATATGTCAGGATACTTTTAAAGACAATTCTCTTTCTTTCTCTCTAACAAATACATTTTTCTTTCTACTTCTTAAGAGAAATTAAGAAAGTTGGCTATCCATAATGCTGCAGGAAAAAGACGCTGATGTGGGCCAAGTCACCAACGGCTCTTAAAGAGAAAATTACTCTTTAATCTCCCAGCTGGGATTAATAGCAACAAAGTCTGCAATCCATATGAAATTGCCAGGGATCTCAGCTGAATGGAACTTTCTTATAAGAAAATCTAAGAGAGATGTTGGGCAAGGGGGAATCATGACTATTTAAAACAGTGCATTATTAAATCCCTTTAAACCACATGGGAGGGGCTGCAGTGGATTTAAAAATGTAGGATGTTTTACAAGCCAAGATCCTCAAGTCCTAAGGGTTAAATAGCCATTTAAACATGATTGCAAATGTATTTAGTATACTTTTAAATGTCATTTAAAGGCCATTTGCTTGGCTTTCTAATGAGTTTAGCTATAATGACTAATTGGAGAACTGATATTTTTTTAATGTTCTATATAGTGTAATTGGCAAGAATTCATTTCCATTGTAGGAAGTTCACTTTGACCCAAGGTGGAAGAAATCTTATGCTGTGTTATAAATGAAATGTATTCTGAGCACCAATTTTTATATTTCATTTGGCTTAGCTAAACTACAGAGGGATTTTTTTTTTGAAGTTTGAAATGTAAGATTTAGGTAATGGAAATATTAATGCAGCTTAGAAGACTAGCCCTTTTGTCAATGAGTTCTTGGTGCTCTTGAGATTGATTGTTTTCTTGCTGACGCTTCATTACTCAACTAGATAACATCATCATTGCCCAGGAGGGTGGGGCCTGATGCCTGTTTATATACAGTATCTATCCTTATTAGTCTTTGTGGTTATCTTCTTGATTGTTCCTTGAACATGCTATTCTTTCTTCTCTGATTTTTTATCTGGTTCCATTTCCAGGTTATCCAGGTATTGGCTGTGAAGAAGAGGTGTTCTAGGTAGGTTGGTTTCCTCCTTAGGCTTTTAATTGTAATAGTTTGTAAAAGGGGTTTATTTGTTTGCGTTTTATTTGTTAAATTTATTTGCCTCCTATCCTTTCATGGGACTACTCTAGGTGGCTTGCAACAATAAAAATGGAGAAATGAAAAGAAGCGTAAACATGACAGTAGCAAAGTGAAGGAACAAATGAATAAACCATGAAAAAAGAAAATAATGAGAATACAGCGATATAAGAATAAAAGATGGGTGGATAGGGAAGCAGGGAGTGAGGGGGATGTAGGGTTTACTATCAGTCTAATAGCCACCTCCAGTATGGTACTCCTCCAGGGCAAACTGCCAACCTGTGGGCTGGATGCATCATGCCAAAACTGCGCCTACCCTATTGCCAGCAATGGAAAAAACGTTGCAATATGTCGCGACATGTCACGTGATATTGCGGGTTTGACATCTCTGCTCTAATGGAAGGATAGGAGGATGGAGGCAGATCTAATCTTGGAGCATAGGATTGGAACATAGATGCTACAGCAGAGAAGGCTCTTCTTTTGGAATTCAATAGTCAGAGTTCTTTGACTGAACTTTATGTCTCTGTCTATTGATGGATGATTTGTCTGCATATCATAAGCTTTCAGGAATTCTTTAGCATTTTTAGAGTTGGCTTGATCTAAAATGTTAATAGTTACCCAGTTGAAATTGTGTTGACTCTGTTCAGTGTTGCAAGATAAATGAGTTTTTGTCATGCCTTGTGACTATCAGCTGGTGTTCAGCTGGATGTGGTCTGCCAGTATTCTTCTACCCGTCTGTACTACACAGTGGCTGTTACAGTCCTTACATTGTATGTTGAGAATGACTCTTGGCTGTTCTTCTTTGGTTATTGGATCTTTGATTTGTTCTGGACATTTTGTGGGTCTTTGGTTGGTTATGTGCTATAATCATGTTGAGTGGTTGTTGTATATCTTGGTTATCATAGAGAAGTTTTTGATGTATTATCTGTTTCATAGGTTATAATGGTTGTGTTGCAATGGGTGTATATGCATAATCAGCAGAATGCAATACAATGTATAGTCAGGTGCCATTGAAGTCATATGGGTTGTGTTGGAAGATGTTGTAGAGGAGGTCTGTTTCATCTTTTTGGCATTCTGGATCACTGCAGTGTGTATATATTTATCTGAATAATGTTCCTATACAGTTCTTCTTGTGAATGGTTGTGTTGTTGCTTTGGTATTGAAACACTTGGTTAGTATGAGTTCATTAAACTTCAGTTCCTAGTTTGTCAGTATCTCCTCTGTTGATAAGGATAATCAGATCAGTTAGTGTGGTTTTTTTAATTATTCCTTTAAAGATGTTGTTGAATGTCTGATGCATCTTCTCTAATTGTCATCTACATAAGATATCATATTTTTGGTAGTATGTATGGGAGTGCTGTCATTTTGTTGCATCAGCTATGAATCCTGAGAGTGATGATCTTACGGATATTTCTCTGATTTGTATTATCCATCAAACTGAAAGTAAGTAGTGAGATGAAGTTCAGTGAGTTCCATACATCTGGGTATTTGAATCTTAGTGTATTCTGTCAGGTTGGGTGTGTTGTGTCATAATACTGCAATGGATTCTTTTGCTAATTCTCTATCTATGAAAGTGAAGAATGCTGTAACATCAAACAAACAACATCTTTAAAGGAATACAATTCCTCCTCCTCCTCCTCCTCCTCCTCCTCCTCGTCCTTGTTTTAACTTGATGTGCCTATCCTTAAACACAAAAAAGAGGTTAAATGTTTCTTTAATCTTCTGAATTACTGAGTGCTGTAAACAAGAGTGATTGTTCCAAGGAATTTGAAATAGAGAATAAGATTTTTTATGGTTTGCCTTTCATTTCAGAGCCTCATATTGGCAGTTGTTGGGGCCATAATTCAAAGTAGTACTGAAAAATATACACCCTTCTCCACCAACCTTCTCTCTTAATCTCCTGCCTGCCTAGCCCTTTATTCTTTGAAAGGACTGGTCTGAATTGGCCGGACTATGGTAGGTTTAAGAACACAAGTTGCGATACTTGAGTAAAATGTTTATAGCCCAACAAATACAGAGGTATAAATAAAATGCATAGTAGTACGAGGGCAATTCAGAAATAAACCTCCGTTTGGTTATCAATGACAGACCCTTGCAAATACAGAACTTTTATTATACACATTATAAAACTACAACATTACATTACTTTTTGAAATAATCGCCATTCAAATTGAGGCACTTGTCATAATGTCTTACAAGGTTTGAAATTCCTTCTGCAAAAAAATGTCCCACCTGGGAACGAAGCCACTCTGTAACAGCATTGTGAAGCACATTGTCATTGTTGATGCGGTGTGACACAAGCCATTGTTTCATGTGCATGAAGAAGTGCTAGTTGCTTGGCGCCAAATCTGAGCTATGGGGCAGTAGTGATCAAAACCATCCCAACAGAACTGCTTCAAAAGTTCTTAGGTGCGTCAAGTGGTGTGTGGGCGAGCGTTATCGTGAACCAACACCACACCGGAAGTCAGCATGCCCCGACGCTTGCAGATATCGAGAACTGACGGACTTCACAGACCTTTTTGTCAATTTCCTGCATGAGGTAATCACTGACTACAGATTGGCGGCCACTTCTTGCCTCATCAGGCACGTCAGTTTGTCCATCTTTTAACATGCAACACCATTGATCTACGACACCTTCACTCATCATGTTTGGTCCATAAACATTACCCAGTTTGCAATGAATTGCGGCTACTGAAAGGTTTTTTTGCACATAGGAGTCATATTACTGCACACACTTCACATTTGGTGGAATTTTCTATGGCAGGGTTCATTTTCAATTGATCTAGCAGATGAGTCAACTGCAATATAGCCTCCTTCCACTCCTCACTGCCTACTGAACTACTGCGCATGGTGCCATAGGAGAGGTGTTGCTATCCCTGCCTATTTTTCGCACATGCTCAAATGGAAGTTTATTTACAAATTGCGCTCATACATCTCTTAGTGTAGATTTTTTCTTGGAAAAGCACTCACAGGAATAATAGCAAAAGAAAAAGGAGGGTATTTCATACTCTTACACTAGCATTTCAGGATTAGAGTGTATTGCTCACATTGTCTTTTTCTTCACACTTGCGAAGGAAATAGTCCAAATTATTCCTTTCTTATAATTCTAATTTAGAATTGTTGGTTGCATGGAACAAAGAGCAGGTGACAAACAAAGGAAGGAACACAGTGAGGCAATATAATAAGGGCTCATATTTATATACATGTTTAGCAATATTTATATTTGATTTAAGGATGGTCTCCATGGGACATATTGGGAGACTATTTTAATCCTTTCCTTTAGCGTTTCGAAAATCTGCTTCCTACAGCTAAGCCCTCACATGCTATAAAAATATTTCTCCCTGAGGAAAGTTATAAGAGAGTTAATCAAACCTCATAAGATTAGCTCTCAGCAAGTAAGAGTTATAACTGTGTATTAGGAACAGAGCTCAAGGCTCAGGAAATATCAATAATGATTTTCTGAAAAGTATAGTGAGGAAACAACAGGGATCCAACAATGACAACTAAAAGTCACAATGCAGATTGAATTCACAAATTGAAATATTTGGGTCTGAGTAATAGTGGCAGTCTTTCAAGACTATTTTCTCACATCACACATTCTTCAATAAGACTCATGTCCCTTATCAGGGACTATAAAAAATAAGACTTAGGAATCGTCTGATACACGAGAAACAGGTTTAAGAGGATTAGAACAAAGACTTCAACAGAAAACTTAGAAAAAAACCTAGAATCTTGGTGGACTCCTTTCCGTATTTACAGAACATAAACATTAACGTGGGTTGGTGTAGAAAGAAGATGTAATGTTTTCGGTATAACGTCTAGTTCCGAAAGGCTTGGTGACACTACAAAGATTATTAAACCTGGAGCACTCTGAGTGGTTTCTGGGGTCCGATGACGCGTAGCAGAAGCCGGATGCAAGCAATTGACACACACACTTTATAAGGGTTTCTCCCAGACTGCTGTTTTAACGCCCTGATGATGTCAGACGGGTTCTGACGAAAGCTTGGCTCAGTAAATTTTTAAACTTTTATACTTTACTTCTCTTGGTGCTCGGTTTTATATATATATATATATATATATATATATATATATATATATATATATATATGGACCTCAATCAATAAGATGCTTTGTTTTTGTTCCTTTTGTGTCTTTCCTTTCTCTTCTCTCTCTAACTAGTTTTGTTCAAGGTAGGGGATATGATTGAGTGCAATACCTTTTGCTAAGGAATGTCTTGATTTCATTATTTTCTTTAGTTCTAGCATACATTCCTTTTAAAGATAAGGAATACACTGATTCAACATATTGCCTTTTTTAAACTTCTCATGTCTCTTTTTTTCAGGGTATCATGAGCTACCATTATTTTCTCAGTGTTCCTCCCCCTTTCATTCTTTGTTTCATTGTTTCCCTCTTTTTTATCAAAACGCCTCTTTTATATTGGCTACTCACTTTTATATTTAATCTACATTCGTTCATCTCCAAGCGATTCTCGATCCTTTCTCTTCTTGTTTATTACATTTCTTTAGTACCCTCAGTTTATCTTTATTTTTTTGCCTGATATACTCACCCATCACTTCCATATAACCAAGTGGCAGAAGCGTGCTCTTATAGACAGGCAGTTTTGCTGATTTCAATGAACATTTATTCTTTACAAGAGACCATGTATTTTCATTTATTATATATCTTTGTTCTTTTTTTTCCTTTTTTTTTTCTAATTCTTTTTTTCCAACATCCAGTCTTCACTATCAAATAATGGCTTGTACCTCAATGAGAACCTCTCATCAATCTTGTATAATTTACTAATTTCTAATTCTCTCAATCTTTCATCGTAAATAATGAAATGAAATGAAAATAATGAAATAATGAAAATCAGGGTTTTTGAGACATTCCTTTTCTATGCACCTATAAGATTAGGTGCATTCTTCAACTACACATTCAAAATGGACACTCACTGATCACTATACTCTTCAAGCTTGGGTCCTTGAGTGGTCCATTTACTTTTTCTGTACTTTCTTGCATTGTTCTCATGCATACATTTATGTCATCCAATATAATCTCTCCCATCCCTTTATCATATGGCATACATTCTGAATGATGTACCACTTTCCACCCAAAGTCATCTTCATTATCATCACTTATTGGCATCTGAATGAAATTATCATCAAGGCATGGTTTCATACTTCCATATATACTGTCAATGATGTAAATGACACCAATACATATTTTCTGACAGATTTTTTTTCTTTCATAAATAAATCTACCTTTTTGCTTTCCTAAAATTTCCTAGAATTTTATGCTTTCAAGAACTTTACTCAAAATATCAGGCTAACGTCCTTCAAATTTATTATACCCTTCTCCCGTTTTTAGTTTCACAGACACAGAAAATATAAAGATCGTCCTTATTTACTTTCAAAAATCAAGCACAAATAAAACTGTTTAATCCTAAAGAGAACCTGCTCATCCAGCACATCTATCTTTCTTTAATTCCATTTGTTTATCCATGGTATTTATCATTTATTGTTCTTACATTCCTAATCAAAAAGCACCTTCTATATGCTTTGGAAGATGAACAGATGGGACAGGGTTATTGATTTGTCACCCATCATAGCTTAGGTCAAACAAGGTTTTCATTTAATACTTTTAGTAAGATAAAAATACTATGAACTTAATAGCCTTAGTGAAATCCATGCCACGTACAGCAATTGCAGCTAATAGTAAGGAAATACTGTTTAGTTTTGGCCTGGATTCTAAGATTTTTATTTTAGAGATTACCTTGCAAATTAACTTATTGTTACCTTCATCCCATCAGCTCAGCAGTACATGCATGACACAAAATGAAGTTACTGCTTTATTTAGGTGACCTATTTGAGGAATGCTTTAAAACTATAACTAATGCTATAGGATGTTCTTTTATGAAGTTGCTTTAAAAGTAGGTCATTTTTCAATTACCCAGAGTTGATGCCACTATTCGTGATATTTTCTGGAACTTAGAAGTTTGCTTTCTGGTTCAATAAGAATAAATTAAGGAAAACACACTGGCAACAGAGAAAAGATTAGTCATGCTTCTTTATTTAGTTAAAATGCCAATAAAATTTGCATTTGCAATCACAATAAAATTAAGCATTTGCTAGTTATGTCCAACAAGCTTGTATCACAGTGACCTCTATCTGTCCTTGAGTGTAACTGAATTGCTGTATAGTCAATTAGTTCAGAAACAAATAGAGCAATAGCCTTTTTACTAGCCAGTTCCCAGCAGTTATTTTCAATGTGTTCAGTGACATTTACTGTGTGGATTTTTCTATAAAGCTGCTGTCAGGTAGGTTCTAAAGTGGTTATGTTAGAGGTGTGATAGCAGATATGCATGGCTATTGCTTCCTTAAATCTGAATGGTTTTCTTTTAATTTAGTTATTGCGTGAAAAAGAGAGAGAGAAGGAATGAACTCTTAAGAGACCTATTTCAAGAAAATTTGATTCTGAAGACATTGAAGAAATGATATTGACTTTCCACATGGTAAAATATATAGTCTTTTCAAACCAATGTTAATATGAATAATACACTGTGTATAATATAGAAGATATATAAAGTGACCCTTACACATAGATTGTCTCTGATTTCTCATTTCATAATTATTCAGGGAGGGTCCAGATGGGGATAAAAGAAGGTTTTCTTCTTCCTTTCCGTTTCAAGTACAGATATCCAGAAAAATATTCCCTCAGGAACTGGTTTATTGTCAGTGAAGTAGACTGGGATTCAGAAAGCTGAGATTGAAAGAGAAATCCATGAAAATGGGAGCAAGTGAATCTTGTACTTCATTCATGAAAGGTTCATCCACTCCATTTTCTGCAGCCTCCTTATTCCTTTCACTTCTTGGTATCAAAGTCTATTATATTTCTGCAATTTCCCCAATCCTCTAAATAATAGTTTGAGGTGGGAGAAGATGACAAGGGATAAAGGTCAAGTCAACTTGTACTTGCCCCCTTTTGCAGATGGATATTTGCTTCTAACCTTACTCAATGATAAATGTATGAATTAATGACACAGAGGTGAGGTAATTAAAGTTGAAACATTTTGTCCATTAAATTTGAATTAGGAGTATGCATTCCTCAGTGCTGCAGTCATGACATGACAATCACATATCCATGGGATAGTCTCAAGAGCTACATCTAAACATAGACTTCTAGAAATAACTCAAGCATTCACATTAACAGCCAGAGTTCCAGCTAGGTATGAAAGCTGATTGCTCCAGCTATGAATATTGATTGACTATATTAACTGTGGTAAACAGCTTCCTTCAGATGACTGATTTGATATCTTTAATCATTAGAGATTGACAGCTTTTCCAAACCTCTGCACAAATCAACTCAGTTGTTTGCCAGAGATTATCCTAAAAAAAATTTACTATGTTAGACCAATGGCTAACTTATCTTTGGTCTCCACAATTCCCCAAGGCCTTAGCAATATCTGTCTACCCTTAAACACTTTTCCCATTCTCTTTCCTTTTTTATCCAGAAGAACATGACAGCAGCCTTCAGAGAGCAGTACATATTCCATGGTCCCCAGTGGTCCACAGGCATTTCATTGTAGCTTGTGAAGAGAAGATAGGAACCATCTGAATTTTGCATGAATGGGTGTTGATAATTCTTTTTCCCCCCTGAGATTTACATTTAAGCCAAATAAAACAGTTAGGGTTAGATTACAGTATAGTAGGGGGTTTAAATGTCCACCTCTTGTTTATAGTGGACATTTTTGAAACCTTAAAAGTCATATGCAAGTATGACTCAAGGAAATCTTCCCTGCATGGAGGGAGTAGTGGTTTGTTTCACTTTACTTTTCAAATTGCTGTAGAGGAAGAAATGATGATTAGAAAAAGGCAGGAAGTTATTTTTATTAGGAAGAATTAATTTATCCCATGCTAGATCTTTGGGAGCTTAGTACCATCAGCACAGAACATTTACTTTTCTGAAACTTCATTCAAATTCAATTCCTGATAGGGGCATTTGAATTCTTTTTTTGTTATTTATTAAATGTATATGCTGACTATCTCACCAGGGTGACTCTGAATCCATGCCCAGTGCAGCTATTAAGCCCATTTTTTCCAGTTTATCAAAAAGGAGGCTAAAGCATATAAGGAACGGTTGCTGGAATTGGGTATGTCTAGTTTAATGAAGAGAAGGACGACGGGGGACATGATAGCAGTGTTCCAATATCTCAGGGGCTGCCACAAAGAAGAGGGAGTCAAGCTATTCTCCAAAGCGCCTGAAGGCAGGACAAGAAGCAACGGATGGAAACTAACAAAGGAAAGAAGCAACCTAGAACTAAGGAGAAAATTCCTGACAGTTAGAACAATTAACCAGTGAAACAACCTGCCTCCAGAAGCAGTGAATGCTCCAACACTGGAAGTTTTTAAGAAGAAACTGGACAGCCATTTGTCTGAAATGGTATAGGATTTCCTGCCTGAGCAGGGGGTTGGACTAGATGACCTCCAAGGTCCCTTCCAACTTTATTATTATTATTATTATTATTATTATTATTATTATTATTATTATTATTATTATTATTATTATTATTATTATTATTATTATTATTATATTATTAACTTTATCAAATCTCTTTAAATTAACTTCAGCCCTTACAATTGCTAGCAACCCTGGCTCTCTCAATTATTATAATGAGAAGCTACTGTATTATGAAAAAAAAGGAAAAATCCGTGTTGAATTGCTACCACACACTGCATTTAAAAGTTGATATCTCCAAAAAAAAAAAAAAGAAAGAAAGAAAGAAAAACCTCACAAAGAAAAATAACAGAAGGGAAAGTCCAAGAAACAGAAATGGTTCATCCAATGGAAAAGTGAATCATACATTAGCTCAGAAGAAATAAAGTTTTGGAAACAAAAACAACAAGAACAACAGATTTGTTCCAGGTTCAAACAAGCCACCTAATAAAAAATGAAAGACACCAACTCAGCTCTAAATGTCAGCTGACGTTATGTGTCAGGAAGTGTTCCCAAAACCACATTAAGTCCTTGCATAGATCTTCCATATTCTTTGTACATTTCAATTAAGAATCTCATCTCTCTCTCTCACTCACTCACTTTTCCCATAATATCTTCTATTTTGAAAATGCTGGAACTATTCATGGCCACACATACATGCACATACATGTAGTTGTGGGTGTGTATGCACTTCTGTGTATTAAGCCTGATAACAACTCTGGCAAGAAATGTTCAGCTTCTCTTCAATTTATATAATCAATTTACACTGCTTTATCAACCCTGCTATATCGTATTATATCAGCTCAATTACAATTCCAGCTTTTTATAAAAAATAATCAACGTTTCCACTTTTTCTGAACAAGCACACCTCTACAAGCATACAAAAGTCAATGTCAGCTAGATAAAGTTAGTTGTCTAATGCATTAAAATGAAAAGAGGTATGAAAAGTCAATCCTGTCAGATGTTTATACAGATGGATATTCTTAGACCCTAGAAAGAGATAGCACATAGACAGAGATCACAGAAGAAAACATGATCTAGTTTTAGAATCTGGCATCTCTGGTTGCTAAGCAAGAAAACGCCATTTATAGCTGAATGTCTAAAATCCTTCATGCTTATCCAATTGTCTACCTTAAATTTAAGGCACTTAATTTATCATGCCATAAAAACAGACTTTTCAAATGTGGAATTTGAAAATGCTTTCCCAGATACCTAGGAATTCTAGGAATTGCAGTCCCAACATAGTTGGAGAGTATACTAAATTGAGGAAGCTGGTTCATTAGGTTGCAAACATTGAACGAATTAAGGGGTGATTTTATTGGGGTCACTTACTACTAAGAGTCCCCTCAAGCCTTATTATACTGGGGATTGATGTTTATGTAAGGGATGGATCAAAAATGTTGTGAGAGTATATCAAGACAGTATATACTCTTAGAAGCCCAGCTAAAGCAAGCAGGTACCTATATTGGGTAGCAGAGATACAGAAAGATGTTGGAGGTATATGATCACTTTAGTGACGATGGCAAAGACATAAATTCATACTGTATAGGAGAAGGCAGTGGCAAACTGCTCCTCTGTTTTACCCAAAAAACTACACTGTGCCATTGTGACTAACAAAATTTAATTTAATCTGATTGTTATTCAGATTTATGGTGCATCTATTGATGCAAAAGGAGTTGATAATTTTTATCAAGTTAATCTAAAATCAATGGAATATGCAAGTAATATGAGCTGCTTTTGGTTGGAGACTGGAAAAAATGGGCAATGATAAGAAAGAACACATAGTTGGGCTGAATAACCTAGGAAATAGAAATGAAACAGAAGATTGAGTTACCTGTTTCTGCCAATCCATTTCTCATCTCTAAAACTGTATTCCATCAACCAAAATGACATTTAAATATATAGATATCATCAGATGGAACATACAGAAATTGAATCAAGTATATTATTGATGCGAGGAGTTGGAAAAGCCTAGTTAAAACAACTAGGATGCAGTCAAGAGCTGACTATGGAACAGATCATGAACTGATCATATGCAAGTTCCAAGTCAATCTAAGCCAAAGTAACAAAGCCTACCAGTTTCAACTATATGACCCACTATTCTCAAAGAGAAAACCAGGAATCACTTTGCAATCCTGAATCACATTGACAGGGAAAGAGAAGAACTGAACAATGGATTCAAAGAAGTTGTTAAGGATAAACGTGAAAGAGATTGCAAGAAGCAAGATAGCAAGAAGCTAAAGAAAGAACAGAACAGATGGAAATTTCTAAGAAGAGGGGCCCATGCCAAGAAAGACAACAATCTCTCTTAAAAAATTCAGAAAGCTGTTAGAAGAGACAACAAGCAGAATTACAACATCTGTGAAGGCATTACAGATGGAAGCAGGTATGAAAAAGCAAGAGAAGTCTTCCAAAAGATCTCCAACCCACTTCCTATAAGTACCAAGTCAAGCAGATGCTTGCTGGCTTTTTCTAGCTAGCAAAACAAGTTTTTAAGAAGAGACTGGGAAGCCACTTGTCTGAAATGGCAGGGTTTCCTGCCTGAACAGGGGGTTGTACTAGATGACCTCCAAGGCCCTTTCCAACTTTATTACTATTATTATTATTATTATTATTATTATGGATCATCGCATAGTCAGCCAGATGTTCAGACTGGATTTGGCATTTTGTCTACCTATTATTATTATTATTATTATTATTATTATTATTATTATTATTATTATTATTATTATTATTATTATTATTGTTGTTGTTGTTGTTGTTGTTGTTGTTGTTGTTGTTATTATTATTATTATTATTATTATTATTACTATTGTGCTTCAGCAGTATACTTTACTTTGTAGGCTTAACAGTCTTTCTGGTTGAGGTCTCATCAACTAGGGCAGTTTTGTTCCAACATTTCCCAGGTGGCCATGTCTATGTTCAAAGTTCAAAGAGGCCTTCAATGTGTCTTTGTAATGTTTCTTTTGCCCTCCATGCAAGCATTTTCCAGCAGAAAGTTCCTTAAAAAGGAGCTGTCCGGCATGCGGATGACATGTCCTGCTCACAGGGTCTGTGCTCTCATCAGCAATGTGTGAACAGATGGTAGACATGCTCTAGAGAAAACTTCAGTGCTTGGTACTTTACCTAGCCATCTGATGCCTAATATTCTGTGAAGACAAGTCATATGGAAATGATTCAGCTCCTCTTACATGCCTTTGATCACTGTCCACGTTTCATAGGCATATACTGTAGAAGAGTAGTGAGTACTACAGCTCTATAGATTTTCAATTTTGTTGCTGGCCTAATTCCACAATATTCCTACCTACTGAAGTGCACCCTACCAAAAGCAGAACTTGCTTTAATGTTCTGCAGTTCTATATTAATGGTTACTGCTCAAGAGAGGATACTGCTAAGGTAATTGAACTGCTCCGCTGCCTGTAATTTCTGCCCTTTCATTGTGATTTTGGATTCTGTACACAGTGCACAAAGAGCAGGCTGGTGCATAATTTCAGTCTTTGAAATATTGATAGTGAGTCCAGAATTGTCACAAGGAGAATTTGACTTGTGTCTCTGAACTAGTGTTAAGGTCACCGCCACTGGCAAAGAAGTCTCTTAGAGCAGTTTCCTTCACTTAAAGTCTTCTCCGATTGAAGAGCTTCCTTCATCCTAGAAATTTTACAGTGTCCAGTGAAACAATACACTTCTTCCTCTGAAAATAGACAATTCTGCTAAGATCTTAGCCATGAGAGAGATTGATTGAATCATTTACTGTGTAGAGGAATGGATATTAGTGAATAAAGGTGAGATCAAAGAGTTCCATAAAACACATTAAACTTCCATTTCCTATGTTAAGAAGGAATATGAGAGTCCATGTAGGGTATTGATTAAAGAGGAGGAGGAGACCAGGAGACCATGAGTTCTAGACCTGTCTTAAACACAAAGCCAATTGGATGACCTTGGGCCAGTTATTCTTTCAGCCCTGGGAAGAAGGCAAGGGAAATCACTTTAGAAAATACTTCCAATAAAATTGCAGGGACATGTCCAGGCAGTCACAAAGAATATAAATTATAAAAGACATTTTGATATTTCCAGCATTATAAGAAAATTGACAGTGATTTCTAAGGCTGTGTAAAACTTTGATGGGTTCTCCACTCATTAAAGAGAAGCCAAACTGCCTCACATAGGATTAGGAGTCATATCTATATACTACTAAAACTCTCTTGTCTGTTTGTAACTTTCGATTTGGTGAAATGGTGCATCATAGGACAACAATTTTAGAATCAAGGCATCTCAAATGGGCTAACTTAAAGAATGCATCCAAAATCTGAGAAGCATTATTCTCATGAAATTGAAATTTTAAGGATCTGCACACCAGTTGTAGTTGCAAAATTATGGCTGCTACAGTATCACCACATGATCATGCTTTCCAACTTCCTAGACACCGATAGGTTGCATGGCAGAAGCAAAAAACGAGATGCATGTCTCCACCCTCTTCCATGCCTCTCTCTGGTCCCTGCACCTGTTCAGTCAGCAGGTGCTCGATGAGCAAGCAATGATTGGCTACTTTGGAGCTGTTGAATACAGGAGGCTGGTGGGCTCCAATAGTTGATGGGCAAGTTGTCTTCCACCCTGGAGGGAGGAGACCTTGGAAACACACCAGAATGGGAAATGGGGATGCAGTTTTCTTTGCACTCCACAGCTCCTTTTATTTCCATTTTCCCGGTTAAGTGGTGGGCAGCTCCACAGTTCAGCTTAGGAGGACAAGTCTGCACCAGGGCCCCACTGAGATCATGAAGGGAGGGGAATGGCAGCACCCTATATTATATGTGAAAAGAAAGATGACCCAGTGGGCATGGATTGTCTACTAAAAATCCTAATAATGAGTCTTCAGTGGAGCAGCACATGCAATAATGAATAGATAATAATAATTTGTAGTTCATAAACTGTGGAATTCCAGAGTTGAGAATCCTTTCTGATAATTATAATATGGTCATGTTAGAAATAAATGGAGGGGGTGGGAGTATGAAATAGATCTGCATAAAGAAAATAGTCATGCAAATTATATGAGCCTGTCATGAATATAAATTCTTATATTCTACTGAGGCATCACTCAGTGACAAATTATTCCAAAAATGTATTTCACAAACAAAAGCAGGATGAAACTATCCTGACAAATACCTGAAGGGGCCACTATTTTGTATACATCATCAGTATGTCTATATGTTGTCATGCTAGTGAAAGTATAATCTGTTTAAACCAAGTAGTAATTGAATTGTGCACAGTCTACAGAAAATTTGAATACGCAACAATGGTTTAATTTACAGCTCTCTCTCTTCCTCTATTACAGCAATTCCTTCTTATCCTTCTTTGCATTTAAATATTGTAAGAAGAAACTTCAAACTGGAAGTGAAGTATACCATTGTTTGGCAAAAATAGTTTTAAGCTTTTTAAACCAGTTTATGATTAATTTTAAACAGATTTCCAATAATATAAGCAGAAATAATTGTTCTCCATGTGCTACATTTGAAATTGATCCATACTTTTGTTTTAACTTCAGCACAATCAGACACATTTACTGGGGCTGAAATTTCATCCAATGAAATGAACCGGGATTAATCTTTAATTGATGTTGTTTTCTTCCCATTTCCTCAACTAGGTTTTGTAAACAAAATCTGTTAGGACAAGAACAGATATCTGATAACAGAATAACAGAGTTGGAAGGGACCATGGAGTTCCTCTAGTCCAACCTCTGCTCAAGCAGGAGACCCTATACTATTTCAGATAAATGGCTGCCCAGTCTCTTCTTAAAAGCTTCCAGTGATAGAACACCCACAAATTCTGAAGGCAAGTTTCTGAAGGCGAGTTTCTGTTTCTTTTCCTTTCATTATTTACATAATATATGACATATGTTCCATCAGATTCCCACCTTTCTCTCTCTGCCTCCTTCCTGTTCTCTCTCTCTCTCTCTCTCTCTCTCTCTCTCTCTCTCTCTCTCTCTCTCAGATCCCTCTTCCATATAGCATTTTATGCCATCATATTTTTTTTTCAAAGAAATTTTATTATTTTCCATCATAAAAAATATTGATTATCTGTCATCAAGACATTGTCAGCTTTTACCTACCACATAGAAAGATTGTCTTCATGATAATCTCTCCCTAACTTAACTTCATGACTTCCAACAGTGAATTTGTTGCCAACTGGGTCCATCCACCTTACTGTTTGTCATTCTCTTCTCTTTTCTTCCACCTTTCCCAGCATTAAAGCCTTCTCCTGACAGTAAGTCTCTGCATAATGTGTCTGAAGTAGGATAATGTGAGTCCAGTCATGTTTGCCTTGGGTGAGAACATTGGGTTGATTTATTAGATGATTCATTTGTTTGTTTTTTGACTGTCCATGGATAGTACTCTCAAGCACCTTCTCCAACACCGAAATTCAAAAGCATTACTACCCTTCCTAGCTTGCTTTTTCAAAGTCCAACCTTTGTTTCTATAGATTATCACAGGGACTACCGTGACTTGAACAATTCATATCTTTGTAGGTGTAAACATATCACAGAATCTGAATAATTTTTTTCCAAGGCTTTCATAGCTGTTCTACCGAGATCTGGTCTGTGATGTATTTCTTGACTGCTTATTATTTTATTGTTGATGATGAATCCTAAAAGGCAGAAGCTATCCACCTCTTTAATATCTTCAAAATCAGTTTTAAGACTGGTTGTCATTTGTTTGGCCTTCTTTTTATTTAATTTTAATCCCATTTTTTTCACTGTGCTCTTTGATTTTTGTGGACAGCTTCTCAAATCCATTAGAATAGAATATCCGTAGAGTTTGCCGATCCATTGTGCTTTTTGCTATCAGGGTAGTGTCATCCGTGTAATGCAGGTTTTTTATGTTTCTTGCTCCAGTTTTAAAAACACACTCATTTTCTTTCAATCCATCTTCCATTAATATATATTCAGAATATAGGCTGAATAAACAGTGTACAGTCTTGTTCTACTTTTTTGCTTACCTGGATCACCATACAGTATTTTAGCTGTACAGGGGCTTTTTGAGCTGTATACAGGTTTCACGTGAGGGAAATGAGGGTACTTTTGGAATAACCATTTTATTGAGCACATTCAGAACTTGACATAATGGACACAATAAAAATTATTTCCATAAACAGGCAAAACCTTTTATCATTCAACTATGGATTCATTAGGAAGGTAGTTATTATTATTATTATTTTTTAAAAAAAATTGCTGGCCAGATCTGGGATATCAGGGAGAGAGAGAGCATTCTCCACAGGCATGATGTGGCCAAACAACTGCCACCCTAGCAAGGCTATAAACCAGGCATGTCAAACTCGTGACATCACGTGACGTCGTGCAACGTATCGGGCCGGTTTTGCCATTTCTGGCAATGGGGTGAGCGCGGCTTCCACGTGACACGTCCGGCCCGAGGGCCGGCAGTTTGACACCCCTGCTATAAAAAGTCAACCAGAAGAAAGAAAAAGAAGGCACAAGAAGAAAAGAAGCATGAACTGACTAACTTCCATGGAAAAAGCTTACTATCTTTCAAACTATCCTTTCTTCAATGAACTCTGAATACGTTCTAAACCTCAAAGATTATTTTAGCAGCCATAATTTAGTTAGATCATGTTTACTAATTTCATTTAGAATTCTGTGTCAGTCCTTTTTTCTTTGTATTATCTATATTGTCTTCCACTCAAAACTCTTTTTTATATGGAAGAATTGAGCTTCACTGATGGGACATGGGAATTGAAATGTATCTGAAGTTGGAATTTCTCCCTAAGGTTTTTCCATTTAGGGCTGCACAGCTGTGTAACTATTTTTGTGTTTTCAGCATTTTCTCTCACAGTTTTATAAAATTCTGTATTTCTGAGATATGGAAGAAGATCCAAAGCATCCTTCTATTTATATTTTTCTTAGCTGGACTGAACTGAAAAAAAAATGGGTGTGAAAGAAAATTCAGTCTTCTGGTGGACAGCCTATCACTAGTTGAAACCCTCAGCTGAAATGCTATTCAAGATTTCAATGTTTCTCTTTTTAGATGGAGAAAAATGTATGTTGACAGATGCAAAATAAAACAAGTAAAAATATTCCATAGCTTGGTATGGACTCTCCATTCCTCTCTTTGATTGTAAGTCATCTTTACTGGCTTTTGACTAAAGGATTCCTACACTGAGCAAATTATACTCAGCGCTGAAATGGCTCCTCCCAGCTTTTTGATTCTTTAAACCAGGGGTGTCAAACTCGCAACATCACGTGATGTGTTGCAACATATCGCAATTTTTTTGCCATTGCCGGCAATGGAGTGGGCACAGTTTCACTATGATGCATCCGGCCTGCGGGCTGGCAGTTTGACACCCCTGCTTTAAACCATGAATGGGAAACATGAGGAAGAAGGGTTTTTTTTTTCATTCAAGCCCTACTTGTGGGTTTGCCTTAGCCTTTCCCACAGAACTCTTCCCTACTGCAACAATAAAAAAAATTACAAGTCACATAAATACCAAAAGATTTCATCTCTGCAGCTCCTCCCTTTAGATTTTCTGCATTTTATTTGTGTTGGGGCTGAAATTCATGGATTGCATTACTACCCATGTTTTCCCAAAAATAAGACCCGGTCTTATTTTTATTTTTATTTTTTGCCTCCAAAAGAGGCACCAGATCTTATTTTTTTTTGGGGGGGGGGGTCTTTTATATTCACCTCCAGCAACAACAGCATCGCCATTTCTTCTGGCCAAAGCATCCATTTCTTCTGGCCAAAGAAGCAGCTTCATTCTGCAGCTGCATTCTGGCCTGCATTTTGCAATAAGGCTTTCTGGAAGGCATATACAGCTGAGTACCGAGCTATGGATTGAAACCATAGCTGGGTTCTCAGCTGCAGAGGCCTTCTGGAAAGACCTGTGACTGAGAAATGCAGGCCTGGCTGCAGAAGAAGTGTGTCAGAAGTGTGGCTGCAAGGTAAGTGTGCAGATCCATACCAGTAGCTTAATTTTTAGGTGTGTCCCTTGCCCCAAAACTAGGGCTTATTTTTGGGGTAGGGCTTATATTAGGCTTACCCCCAAAAATCAAGCTAGTGCTTATTTTCATGGTACGCCTTACTTTCAGGGAAACAGGGTATGAGTGTGAATCTGATTAAAGTGTCACTTTAAGACGGAATCTATAGAAGCAATGTTGAATAGCAACAACTGTAAGACAAATGATACAAAAGTTCAGATCTAAACCGCATCCCCGAGTAAAATTTTAAAAAGGATCAGAAGCAACATTTCGTAACAGAAAGATTGTTCCTGACATATAGCAGATTGCATGAAACCACTACACATTTTTGTATGACAACAAAAAAAAAGCATACCTCTCCCATAAAAACTTCAGCTAAAAATTTCTGCCTTTGTATTCCGGAATGCCTTATATTATATATGGAGGAGTATTAAGCAGACCCCTTGATGAGAAGTGACTTGAACAAGGGCATACTTGCCTTCATAATCCCCAATACAATAATGGAATCATTCATGTTGTTCATTTAAAAAGCATAAACAGACATATTTTCAGCATTAATATTTAGCTTTCAGTTTCTTGTGCTTGTATCCATCAGTGTCCTTACATCAGTAGATACTATGAATGGACTGAAGCCCTTCCCCTAGCAAAATTTGTTCCAGAGGGTATCTCAGAAATCTGGAAAAGAATGTGGTGAGCAGCAGCAAATATGGATAGGAAAGTCAAGTACCTTTATACTATTAAATTTACAGTTTGCACAATGTAAATTACTCTTTTTTTTCTTTTTGCGTGCAACAAACCTGATGAGATGCATACAGCAGTGGAAGCAACAGCACAATGCACTAGAATGAAGATCTTATTCTGATGTGTTCTCTTTAATTAATGAATTCCCCCCCCCCATAATCCCAATGTTGCCATAATGGCTTTGGTTAACTTACTTTGAAATGCAGCTTTTCAAAAGGAGCCTGGTTGATGATCAGCAAGCCTGCCTTTGAGACCTGAGTGCTGCTGCGTGATGGGGTGAGCTCCTGTCCTTCAGCAGTTTGGAAGCATGCAATCACAAATAGATAGGTAGGTACCACTTCAATGGGCACATTAATGGGGACATGAAAGGGGCCCCCAACTGGGCATCCCTGGTCAATGGTGATGTCACTGGCTAATCCTTTCAACCCAGAAGCGAATGCGGGCACAAGGTTTTGAAAGCTTACAATATCATTCATTCTTTTTGTCCTTTTTTTCCTCCACCAATCTGCCCTTTATAGCTGACTGCAATGTTGCCAAAGGAATGACAGTGACAAATGAAACACTTTTAAGATCAATTACTTTATATTGGACCAATTGTTGTTTTGCCATCAAAATATAAAACAAACACCTAGCGAGTAATATGACTGTGACAGTCTTTCAGATATTGCTATGATCTTTAAGAAATTGGTAGCATTGGCTCAGGCTGAAAGAGACAAGTAAAAATATTTGACAGATGAAAACAGAGATTTGGGCTGTAAAACTTGTTATACTTTTGGCATGGGACTGAATTGTCCTCAGAATATATTTGCCCTCAGTTCATCCCATTCATAGTAAAGCAAAGTTTAGGGAATCCAAACAATGTAGTAGAAGGTATCTGGTAGGTATGCAAGAATGAATTAGAATTGTACTTATTTCCTTCATTTAAAGAAACAAGAATAGCAAACCATAAAAACTACATTCTGTAAGGCAAAATATGCCACAAAAAGTATGCCATAAAATGAAATTTATTTGAAGAAAAACTGATCAAAAGTCACAGAAAGAATTAAATATATACTTATCTAACAAAACAAATCTGCACATGGCTTTCTTTTGCAGATTTATTGATAGCTGAGCAATCACTTGAACCAACTCACTTTATATGCATATTTTACGGACTCTCTAACATTTTCCACAGGACTAACCAGGAAGGTGATAGCCTGAGGCTATTCTAAAACTTCAGTGCCATTGTGGAAAAACAGTATCTTCTAGCTTCAGTCCCCTTCATCTTTTAGAAGTATGGGTCACTAAGTGGTTTCTCCCTAGAAAATCTACTGGGTCAGACCAAAAGCAAGTGTACTTGCAGTACACTGGTGCCACACCTTAAAGATTTATAAAAAGCTAATGACTATAATAATGTACAAATATGCAATGCATATAAAACCAATAACTTTTTAAAAGAATTTTTAAATCTCACCTTTATTATTTTTTATAAATAATTCAAGATGGCAAACATACATAATATTCTTTCTTCCTCCTATTTTCCCCAGAACACCACCCTGTGTTGTGGGTTGGGCTGAAAGAGAATGACTGATCCAAAGTCACCCAGTTGTCTTTCATGCCTAAGGCATGCCTAGCACTCAGTCTCCTGGTTTCTTTTGTCCCATGTGAGCAGAATGCTAGTAAACCTTTACTAAAAATGTATTGTAATATTGAAAAGAATGAATGATTTTGTAAGCTTTGAAAGACTGAAAACGATGAGGTGTTTATGATGTATTGAAGACAATGGATTGGATCCAGATTTAACTAAATTTAGGATAGACAATGAAATCAGAATTATGCTATGTTCATTCTTTCAGTGACTTAGCTCTTAACCATTACTAGGTGGGGGTTCAATATGATATTATAATTAACACATTAACACATTAAAGTTTGGGATAATGACAGTAATTCATACACTGTTGAGTTATCATATTACAGGTTTTGGATTACTGCAGTACCAAATAATTTATATTGTCTTGTGATGGAATCTACTATAAATATATTTTGAAATGTTTAGCCTTATAGGGAGAAGTCATTATCATTATTGTTAATAGGAATGAGACATCTCTTCAGTAAATATTTACAAATTCTAGTGATCAAAAAAAGGATGGTATCATTAGAAAATGAGACAAGATCCATAGCAATGAAACATTGCCATAAATATTAGATTTTGGTATCACATAAATTATATCAACTATCTGTACCAGAATATGGATAATAACTGATATTTCCTGTTTCTTAAAGCTTTTTGAGTTTCAGTAGCATTACAGAGAAGTACTACAAGGTGGTATACACACTGTGTAAGATTTATAAGGAAAATGACAATAGATGGAAGGAAAACCATCCACCTCCCTAGTCTGTGGAACTTATGGTCATCATCAAAATATCACTTTCAATAGAACAATGGTTCTTTCTTTAGTTGAAGCAACTAGAGAGAATATATTGGCTCAACTCTGGAGGAGAGGTTGGATGGGATGATCTGAAAGCAGAATGCTAGGGAACAGGAGCACATGGTTCACCAAGAAGCAACCTGGGATTTGACTCTCTGCTTTGAAAGACAGGGGATTGGGCAGTTATTAGAATTTCATAGATGGACTATTCCTGGTGTGGATGATGCCTGAGAAACTGGCTGATATATATCTGGCTACCTGGATCTAAAAAAAGAAAATCACTATTCCCAGTTTATTTCAAGTGTGTTGTTTTGTATCTTAATTACAGTTTCAAAGAAATGTATGGGATGGGTAGGTTCATGGGAAAATAAGGATTTGATTTGTTGAGGTTTGGATATACATGCACTCTGTGTGTTCCTGATTATTATTGCCACTGAGTAAATGACTAACTTATATGAGAACAGAGGCCCTTGTGTTTTCTTGTGGTTTACTAATGTATTTATATTTTGTAAAGACTGGTATTGTTGGTAGAGTCTAGAAATTAGTAACTGTGGATGGTGGTAATGTTTTCTGTGTTTTATTGATACATATTAATAAATGTTATTCATAGAGTGAACATTATCAGCCCTTTTCTTTTGCAGCCAGCACAGCTATCCAATGCAACATCTGGAAATATGCTGGTGGGAATGCAAATATCCCTCTCTGGTTGGGATGAAATGTTCAGGATGTTCATATATCCCAGATTATCTAACAAGATTGATTATTTCTATTAGCCTTTTTCTTTTCTTGTTTGCAGAAAAGGAAGTAGCATGATTTAAGGGATATCACGGGTTTTCCAGATCACTAGCCTAAAACATGTACCGTATGTCTTTCCATCTCAAGTTGCCCTCTTCTATCAGTGGTGGCCACTCAATTTCTTTCTAGTGGAAAAATTCAAATGGTATTTGCTTTGCTCCTGAACCAGGAAAATACGTTGCCATCTGCCTTTGAGTTGCAATGCCTTAAAAAAAAAACCAAATATTTGAGGGAGTATTGTTGCAGCAAGGTATAAAGAAACAAATTACTGAGGCATTTTCAACTCTTGTGGAACTGAATTTGTTTCAAAAACCTCTCCCTTTGTTAGGGTTAATTGCATTTGCCCAAACTGGCAGTTTTTCAAGCTCAAATCTCAGTCAGATAAAGAGTAATGTTTCCAACCAGTTAAGAAAGGAATAATTTCCCTTCATAGATGTTATGATACTTTCATTCATTCTCTCTTTTTACATTGTTGATAGATAAAAGGCCCACTAACAGCATACTGGGATTGGTTTCAGAACCTACAGTTTGTTATTCCAGGTCAACATTCTTGATGAAGTTTTATTTATCCTTCTCACAAACCTGAATAAACCTGGTAAATTAATCCACTTGTGTGAAGTGCCCTTTGCCTCACTTTCACACCTCACCAGGCACATTTTCATTTAACATTGTTGTTTGCTCTTGCTTCTTCTGATGTGCTATAAATGAGCACTGTACTATGCATACTGAGCAGCAATATAAATACTCTTTCTGCAGATTAAGTGGATGAAATGTTCTTTTGCCATCATTAGAAATTTAAAAGTACCATGTCCACTTACTAGCCTGCATTTGTGGTATCTTCAACCCATCAACAACTGACAAAAGTCAATTTGCCGAAATCAGAGAAAGGACTGAATGAAATTCAAAACATTGCACAAAGGGAATGCATAAGTAACATTATTTATCACTCTGATTTTATGCTGTTGCTGTAATAGGGCATTGTTTGGTTAAACCAGGGGTGTCAAACTGCCGGCCCGTGGGCCAGATGCGTCATGCTGAAACCACACCCACCCCAGCTCCGGCAATGGGGAAAAAGTCGTGATACGTCATGACACCTCACATGACGTTGTAAGTTTGATACCCCTGGGTTAAACAGTCAAAAACATTCCAATCAATGTTTCTTTTAGAAATTTAGTAGCCTGAATTATTATCTATGAAGTAAGTAGTATTATAATGACATAACCATGTCACTAGTACTATATATAAGAAATTATAGTTTTTTTATAAAAGAAATCTAGCTTGTTATATAAAAAGAAGCTATTTGATAATAAGAAAACAGTAAAAAAAACCACAAACAAACAAAATTAAAACCAAACTGTACTAAAGTACCTAGGGAGATTAAAAAGAAAATGAAAAAAACAAAACAAACAAAAATCACGCCTCAATCAAACAAAACCTAGAAAATACAGTAAAGGGGGGAAAGAAAGCAAAATGCAACTAAAAAAAACTTTAAAAACCCTGTATTGTATCATAAATCATTATGCATTTATATCTGTACATTTATTTACACTTTGTACACATATGAATAATGTGTGCGTATATTGCACACGCACATTTCACATATGTGTAAAAAGTGTGCATATACGTGCAAAATGAAGTATAAAAATTCAATTTTAAAACAATTAAACCAAATCCATATAGACTCATATTGTCTGATCTTGTCCCTCCCTTGGTACAAAACTAATTCAGCAATAGAAAACTGACAAATTTTGTTTAGGCAACTTCTGGAATCTGAAAGACAAGCATGCTTCCATAAGCACAGTATTACCTTTTTAATCACCTTTATATCAAGCATGATATAAGCAATCTTCCTCAGACACTGAAGGATACCATTTGGAAGATACAATTTAACAAAACATTAACAGCTTTAACCAGTGGTGGGATTCAGCCAGTTCGGCAGAACCGGTGGCTAATTTTTTGTTGCCCAGGCCCAGAATGGAGTTCCAGAAGTGGCATCCACATAGAGAACTGGTTGTTCACATATTTGAATCCCACCACTAGCTTTAACCCTTAATGGCTTTCTCAGAAGAACCTAGCTCACTATAATACTAATGGCTAATCAATAAAACGGGGGTCCCCAATCCCGAGGCCTCAGTCCACTAATTGGCTTTGAGCTGCTTGGAATGGCCAAAGAAGCAGTGGGTGAGCACCCACAAGCATGCTCTCATCCCCATTTGCATGAGCAGTGGGCAAGCTGTTGTGCACAAGATTCATTTGTGTGAGAATGCGCATACCAACCACAGCGGTCCCCATTCTTTCTGGCTTGGCAGCTCAGTGGGGAGAGAGGGAATAGTTCCATATGAGTGGTAGGTGCTTGCTTGTGCACCTGCCAATTGCACAAGTAGAGCTGTGTGCACACGCAAGCACCTGCTGGTCACGCAAGTGAAGTATGCGGGCATGCGCTCACCTGCCAGTTGCACAAGTGGAGCATGCAAGCATCCACTAGTTATGCAAGTGGGGCTGCAATTTGCAAGCTTGCCCAACGCTAGCGCAGTCTGCTTCTGAACAGGCTTCAGCCAGGCAGAGGTCCATGGCCCGGTAGTAGGTTGGGGACTCATGGTCTAAGGTGAAAGCTGCATAGCATCTATAGAGCTTAATCCAAGTAATTTTGCATTTTTGTTCTTCTTAAATCTTGGATTAAAGCCTGACTTTCTAGGGATAACACTGAGACAGCTTTTTATTTCCCTCCTTTTATGCTTTATTTAACTGAAAGCTTTTATATTGAAACTTTGTAAAACCGAAGGTTAAAATAAGGGAATTCAATTGTCTAGAAAATTAAAGTTCTGTTAGATATCTTAAGAATATTAAGTGTACACTCGTCTTTTTGTTGTTTTAGGTGGGTTTCATACGGAGACCCACAAACTTACTTCGTCTCCCTCCTTAGTTTTAGGAATATGGATACCTCGTCTTATGAAGTTCTTTATAAAAAAAAACTACAATACATAGTCCACAACTCGATATTTTTAAAAAAGCCACTTAAACAATATGTGCTAATGGAAAGATTTGAAGGCTTAGTCAATCAATCACAAAGATATAAATTTCTGGATCAAACAAGTTAAACAATGATAGTTCTCTTTTTCACTGTAATCCAGTTTTCATTTCAAAACCATTGAAAAAGATCCCTTTGTAATTTGGCTGGCTTTAGAGAAATGATTTCTAAGACCCAGCTGAGAGGCTGTAGCTTGACCACATTGAAGGATTTTGAAACTAGTCTCCTTTAAATCATTTTCAAACAAATAGGCACAAGGATTTGAAATAAAAAAAAATTGCAGGGTGAATCTATATAGATTGGGCAAAAAGAGAGTTATGATAGCCATTATATTGTCTGGCGGTAACGTCTGTAAAAACTTTATTAAATGTACACTTTATACAAACTTTTTTATTTTTTTTAAAAAAAGCAAGGATATATGATTAAATTTAAATCCTTTAAATTTAAATAATTATTAAAAAGGCAAGAATGTGTAACTTTTTTGGCAGAACTTTATATTTATAGGCAAAGAACAGGACTCAGCATTTCCAGCCCTTCTCCCCCACCAAAGACTCCAATCACACTTCCCTTTGAGTTACATCTTTGATTTTACTCATCGTAACATGGACACATTCACACTAGAGTACTGGTTCATTGCTGCTTTTCCCCATGATGATATTTTCAGTTTAGCCTTTAGTCCAGCTACTTCCTGGGAAATGTCACCCAAGTACTTTCCAGTTCCAACTCTACTTAGTTTTCAAGTTGAGGCAAGGTCAGCTAGTTCACTGACCCCCAACCCCAGGCAGCAGACCAATACCAGTCTGTGGCCTGTTAGGAACTGGGCTGCCTTGTTGTCATAAGTCTTGCCTATTTTTCAGTTTTCTGTCCTTGTCCAAAATATCTTACGACAACAAGGTATTGACATAGCATGGTGGCCTTATCTGCAAATTCAAACAAGAAATGAAAAAGATGTAAAGACAATGGGATTCTATAAAGAACAGATAGAATTTGATCAAATATTTTTAAAAACAGATGAAAACTTGATTAAGAAACTTTACAGATTTCTTCTAAATTTGAAGATGGAAGAAGAACAAGTAACTCTTGTTTTATTTTATTTTATTTTATTTTATTTTATTATTTTATTTTATTTTATTTTATTTTATTTTATTTATTTTATTTTATTTTATTTTATTTTATTATTTTATTTTATTTTATTTTATTTTATTTTATTATTTTATTTTATTTTATTTTATTTTATTTTATTTTATTTTATTTTATTTTATTTTATTTTATTATTTTATTTTATTTTATTTTATTTTATTTTATTTTATTTTATTTTATTTTATTTNTTATTTTATTTATATGAAGCTGCTTTACTCAGTTTAATGTTTCTATCCCATAACTTGTACCAATCTTCTAAATCTATAGAATATCCAAAGTTATGGGATAGAAACATTAAACTGAGTAAAGCAGCTTCATATAAATAAAATTTGTATAAAATGTTTTATAGATGGCACATGACACCAATAAGACTAGCGAAAATGTTTAAAAACATTTCGAACAACTGTTGGAAATGCAAACAAAAGCCAGGTACCTACTATCATATCTGGTGAGTATGCCCTAATGCAAAAAAAAATTTTGGCTTAAGATTCATACATGGTTGGAAAAGATGACTAAAATACAGATAGAATTTAAGCCAGAATTGTTTCTGTTAGGAATACTAGGAGCCAAGTATGAGAGGGAGAATGAGTATTTAATACTGCATATATTGACAGCAGCGAGAATAGCATTTGCCCAATACTGGAAAAATGAAAATTTACCATCTGAAGAGATCATAGTTAAGAAAATTTTAGAATGTGCAGAAATGGACAGATTAACCTTAGAGATTAAAGAGAAAGAAGACTCAGTTTACTTTAAACCCGGACAATAGTCTGTTTGCTAAACCTTGAAAATTTTATTGGGGGGCAACCCCAATGTTGTTCCCAATCCTGTCCCAACCCCAATCCTGATTCCAACCCTACCCCGAACCTTAATCCCCAGCCTAATCCTATCCCCTCCCAACCTTATAAAACTCAATAAAAACTTTATTTAAAAAAAAGGAACTGAACTGCCTAAGCGGTGGGCGAGCGAGACTTCATCTGTACATGCGCAGGATCTAGGTTGCATGTGAAACCATCCACCTCCCCAGTCCATGGAAAAATGTCTTCCACAAGTCCAGTCCCTGGTGCCAGAAAGGCTGGGGACTGCTGAACTAGATGTTGAAAATGAAAGATAAACACAAGGGTGTATCTGTTTGCTTAGGCTCCTTCTCTCCTATGTGCAAAGTGGCTGGAAATTATGTCAGTTTAAGACATCTCTTTCCATATTTCAATCTCTTTCTCCACTTTGGTCATAGTGATGCCCTGATGTTCTGTTTAGACCAAGTTTACTATGAGCTATGATTGGTGGATTCCTTTGCTTCTTTATTCCAAAGAAAGGAGAAGCAAAGCAAAGCAAAGCAAAGCAGCCACTGGTTAACCATTTTTCCTGTCACTTAGCCTGGAAGGGGAACGTAGAAACTTCCAATGCCAATTTCACTTTTCCTTTAAAAAAAAAAAAAGAAAGAAAGACTGATCCAACCTTTCACAGTTCCTCAGTGAATCTGGAAGGAAAGAAAGAAATAATTCATTTTTTCATTGTTTCACTTGTGAACCTGTAAAAAAGAATGGTGCTGGAGGGTAGCAATAGGACCCAGAGTAGAATAGACATTCTTACCACAGGGCATAGTAGCCAACTGGAATGGAGACTTTGCTTACAGTGAACTAGAGCAGGTGATAACACTGCACAAGTCAAACAGGGCAGGAAATTACAAGCATACAGTAGATGCTATTTCCAGTGGGCAGAGCTTGGATCAAGGATGATGTCATGTATTTCTGCCCCAAGGAAATATATGGGTCAAGGTCAGCTGCCTGAAGCAAGCCCTAAATCAGGCCTAGGTCTTCCAGAGAGAAGCAAGAGTTTGCAGTCCTAACATTACCATTCTGATCTGGAGCTTTGTTTGTGTAAGCCTGCTCTATGCTATCTGGGGTGATGATGATGACTTTAATATGCAAAAGGTTGTTTCCTGAATTAAATATAATTTCCTGTTTACTTTCTCAGCAAGGTTCCTATCTAATTACCTGTTTGTGCCGATTCCATTTCCAAAGTACTTATCTAAATATAAGAATATCTCTCTTGTACATACACACACACACACACACACACAGAGAGAGAGAGAGAGAGAGAGAGAGAGAGAGAGAGAGAGAGAGAGAGAGAGAGAGAGAGAGAGAGAAATCATTATTCAGTTTCCCCAGTTACAGTTTAAATTTATAAATGTCTATGCTGGCAAAACCTTCTAATTGCATAACCAGTTTCAGAAATTTTAGGACTGCTGTGCACACTTCAAAAACAATTTAGAATCGCTCCAGACCTTGTGTGAGCATAGCTCATTTTTGCTGTTCATTAAAAAAAATACTTTTTTTTTTAGCTTTCCACACCAGTCTTGGAAAAACAATATTAGACCTGATATAGTGTCCTCTGAAGAAACCCAGGACTTTTCCTTCCAAGCATAGTTGGAGTAGTGTTCTCCGTAACACTGAAAACAGAGAGTAATGCTTGAAATAATAGGAAGCTCATAAAATATTGTAGCTATGCCTAGAGCAATATATTTTTCTTTTGTGTCCTCCCAGGAATGAATTCCAAAATGGATTAATTCCATCCCACTTGCCTTTCCCTTCCTCCCATCCGCTATAAATAGATAAATGAAATACATATTTACTTATCTGCACTGATTTAAAGAATGCCTGATTACAGACAATTCTAGGCATGTACACACACATATACAAACACACAGATAGAGTAGGTTCACTTCAATTCACTGAAAGATTTAAAAAATATATTAAGGCACTAGCTGTACCCGGCCACGCGTTGCTGTGGCTCAGTCTGGTTAAATGGAAAAGAAAGAAAAGAAAAAGCGCACGTTTGTAATATGTTTAATTTCACAATGCTTGTGGGTATACAATATTTTTGTTGTTCCATTGTCTGTGCAGATATAGATATTGTCTGGTTTGACGACTCTAGAACACGCAACATATAATGTTTTTACCTGTCACAGGTGTGACATCTATATAATAGTAGGTATATAAAAACATGCGCGTATTCGAATGCAACGTTGTCAAAATTTCAAAGCAATCGGTGAAGAACTTTCGGAGATTTAAGATTTTGAACAAACAAATATTTACATTTTTATTTATATAGATTGAAAAGGCTTTTCTATATAAATTATCATTAGGTTGAATGCATGCATATTATTGGAAGAGGGAAATACAAGGAATAATGATAAAACAATAAAGACAAATTTTTAAAAAAGAAGAAATTGGAAAATGGTAGGAAAATGATATATTCATGAATTCCACACTTTCCGTTATACATTTTAAATATCCTTATACCACGTTATAACTCAAGATTGAATAAGCAAAGTTTTATGGCCTTGCCAGCAGTTCTTTTGTGCCTCCCATAGACCATGAAAGTGAGTGGGGTAAAATATTTGGCCACATTTGCATTTATCCCATTTGTTTTGAAGAAGTTGAAGGCATCTATTTAAATGCACATCTAAAATAATCCAGGGCAAGAAATTATAGGCATACAGTAGGTACTCTGCATTAAATAATAATGCATTAAGCCAGTGGTTCTCAACCTTTTTAATGCTGCGACCCCCAACCGGTCGTAAGTCGAGGACTAAACCGGTCTTAAGTCGAGGACTAAACCAGTTGTAAGTCGAGGACTACCCATCCGGTCGTAAGTTGAGGACTTTCCCTGCCCGGGAGCGCCGCGCATGCGTGGTTCCGCCCCCTGCGCTGGCCGAGGCGTAGCTGGCAAGCAGCAGAGATGGAGCAGGCCGACCACCAGCTGGCCCAGCTCAAGGGAGGTAAGGCACCCGCCGGAAAAGGGGGAAAAAATGGCGGACAGCCTTGCTTGGCGACCCCCGTGAAATGGTCGATCGACCCCAAATGGGGTCGCGACCCATAGGTTGAGAACCGCTGCATTAAGCAATAATACTTTTGAGGTGTTGCTGTTTCGCTATCGTTTTTGTCAACAGTTAGAAGGAAAACTACCTAAACCATCTCATAACAATTACTGTAGTTTGTTTAGAATTCTAAGAGATGCATTTGCATCTTTTGACAAGGGCTTGGCAATAAATCACAGATCTCTGGGCATTACACAGCTTAACTTGGCTTCTAGGCTAGGATTTAGCAGAAGTCTAATTGGCACAACTGAACAAGAATTGAGCCAAATGAAACTGTTGATTGCACATTTGCATGGATGAAGAGCAAATTTCTTTACAAACCATGGTGACCCATGGTTTTACATTCCCACCTTTTGCCCAGATTAATGGACTCTTTGCTCAGGGTTTATTAATTTACAAAATAGCAAGTGCTAAATGTTTATGTAATTGCCATCTCTGGCTAGTGAATTCCTGTCTTTCATCTTAACTCTCACAGAAACGAAGCAGGATTCTCTTCAAAGTAAGTTGAATAAAATTTGGAGTTTGCTTATTGTTGGGATATCTTACAAATCATTGAGGAGCTGCTCTAACCTCTTAAATCTAGAGGGTTTATTTTATTTATATATATTTAATTTATTTAAGGGTCTTTTCCTCAGCCTGGGGGTGAACAGAACAATGATTCAGAATTCCTAGGTTTTGGCTGTGGAGGTCTAATTTAAGGCATATAAATGAGCTGTAGAATTGGATTAGTAAATAGTGCTAGCTTGAATTGTAAATAGTATTGATTTATACTTTTAACATTATTGATTTGTGCTAATTAATGCTATTCAAATCTTATTTTGGTTTAATGCCAATTTCTATAGAATACAATTTATACAATGAGTGAAATCCTAGGGCTATTTTCTATATTACAAGCACGGATGTAAAAGGACAATGGATAACTTCAATGCCTGTTCCATTGTGTAAAGTTTGGATAGAAGAGTGATGGATTTAAACCCATCATCCATTAACTCAAATTAAAATGAAGTGTTTTCCATGCAGGGCACTAAACTTAAATTTCTGCTTTTTTCTTTAAAAAAAATATTGATAAGATATACCAAACCCCCACTGTTACAATAAAATATACTAGTGTTTGTACAAACCCATATATACACTAAAGGGGTTGAAGTAAATTACACATCAAAGAAAAAAAGAAGAAACAGGCTGAGATTCTGTTTAATGTAGTGGCTAAAATGCTATGCTAGAAACTGTGAAATTCTGAGATCATTCTTCCTTAGGATAAAAGATGGCTGGGTGATTTTGGGCTAGTCATTGTCTTTCAGCCCAACTCACATACAAACTTGCTGCAAGGAAAATAGGAAATAGGACATTAGATATGCAGGCTATCTTGAGTTGGCCAAAATAAAAATCTATATAAATAAAAATGTAAATGTTCGTTTGTTCAAAATTTTAAATCTCTGAAAGTTCTTCACCGATTGCTTTGAAATTTTGACACAACGTTGCATTCTAATACGCACGTGTTTTTATATACCTATATTATATAGATGTCACACCTGTGACAGGTAAAAACATGTTTTTTTGAAAAACAGTGCCATCTGTTGGACGTAAAAGCAACACACGCTTTTACCAGACTGAGCCACAGCAACACTAGTTGGCCGGGTACAACTAGTGAATAATAAATAACGTAAAAGCAAAACCATATATCAATTTAAATCAATATAAAATGAATTAATTTCTACTCTGAATTGAACCTTGTGCATAATCCAAGCTCCAAATTCTAAATCCAATCTAGTTAGGAATAAGCTCTATTCACCTTAGTTGAGTTGAATTGTAAATATGTAGAATTTGCAGTAGTCCAATCTGCAGGGTTTAATTTTGAGCAAAAAAATAAATGTTACTCTCATTTAATAACTCAATTAAATCTTTGTTTGATGATTGATCACATTTACCTTTTAGGAAAAGGAAACCTGTACTGATACCATCCTGCTATGGATTAACAAATTTATCAAAGAACTCTAATATGGCAGGATTCCCATTGGGCAAATATCAACTATGGCAACCTACAACAAAACTGAACTGACCATTTTAATAATAATAATAATTATTATTATTATTATTTAAAATATGGGATGTAAATATCCAGAACAAGTTTCTGAATATGTGAAGTATTCTTTCAATGTTTTATTCATTTTTTAATCTTCATGGAATGAGATGGAGTGAGGGATGCAGCATTTCTATTTCGGTGATATATAATTTCCAGTATTGCTTCTATTGAATGCGCGGATCAAATAGATTGAGAGTATTCATTTGAACTATCTTAGGGTAGAGACACTGCATGTTTGTAGAGTGGGTGAGCAAACATGCAACATTATTTAATAATAGTTTGTCTATTATAGAAGCTTTGTTTACAGAAAAATGTCCTCCATGTTCAAACTTGTTCTGAATAATGCAGCAGAAGCTACTTATACATATTGCTGCTTGGCTGGCATCTGTACAGTTGTGAATTTGCTATATCAATAGATACTTCATTTAAATAAATAAAAACAAAATCAGTGTGCATTTGTGTAGATACGGGAAAGTCCTCTTGAAGTTAAGACACACTGTGTTTTTTTAACCTTCTGGTATTATGGCTGTCACTTATAACATAAAAATCAGAAGAAGGCTAAACCAACTCTTGGCAGAAAAGTCATCTGTCATAGGTCCTGCTGTTTAATGTTTAGCTAATAAATATAGTCTTCATTTGTCTCCTAGAAGTTTATATAACAAATGCCAAATCTTGTTCCCACTAACAAAGCAAAAATAGTACAGCAGGATAAACTTTCTCCTCATTAAGCATAAATTAGAGTAGTTATGTACAGTGTATGTCTCTCTGTGTGCATCTCCAGCTGTCCTGAAGAGAGAACACGCATGGCATCTGTCTGACCTACAAACAAACAAGAAACCACATCAAAAAGATGTTTTGTCAAAGACAGAGCAGGAGAGACAAGTAGAAATGAGAAATCCCTTAAGGGTCTTATGCCCTGTCTTCAAAGAAAATCATCCTATCCATAAAATAGCCAGAGAAAAAAACAACAGCAAACTCAAGAGAAAGGTCGATTTTTCAAAGAGCGGAGACAAGTGAACATTGGCTAAAAAGTACATGCCTTTGGTGTTTCTCTTTCTAAGTTATACAGTTGTCACCGAAGGTGGAATTATGAGGTCATAACAAGCACAGTATTTTTTACATTTGCCTAAAAGCAAAACTAAATGTCCTATTTAAAAAGTGAAAAAAATGTGATTAGTTACAAACTCAGTAATAAGAAAATGGGAAAAATGAAGGATAGTTATTTGGTTATTTAAGGCTATTGGTATGCAAAAGCTGTGCTATTACTGTGTAGTAATAGGTAAGACAGTTTTAGGGGATGTCAGCAACCAAGTGGACTTCCGGAGAGGGCTGCATGGGAGGTATCAGGTTTGCGAGTAGCTGTAAGCATGGATTCCTGAGATGTGACCTACTATATCTTTAAGAACCCACCTGTTCAGAGACTCCTGAGATGTTGGGTTTTATTTCCCAACTTTCTTCTTCGTTGGCCATATCAATAAGTCTGATGTCAAATGGAATTCAGCAATATATGGAGGGTCACGGATTGTTTTCCCCATATGGAATGCATAACTTTTGTTTTCTGAGTGCTGGAAATAATAATTGAACCATTTAAACCAAGATGACTGTCTTTAACTGAGGAGATCAATTTGTGAGATGACATTTATAACCCAGAATATTTCTAGCCCAGAAAATGTTGCTATTGTCTTGTAATACTATATATTTCAAAATGACAGAATGGAAATTGAAACTACTTCTCTAAAATATATGTAGAACAGAGAAGAGCTGAGCTAGTGTACTGCAGAGTTCAGGAATCGATAAACTTATATTGGCTCATGCTTAAGAAAAGAGACTATGTCTGATCAATTGTAGCAGTCACTTGGTGATAACACAAAAATTATAAAATATAGTAATACCTCCAAACAGCTGCCAATTGCAATGTTGTCTTTGCATTTCAGTTGCATTAAGCTGAAGTGCTTCTGCAAAAGTTCTTTGTTTTCCTTTTAATGTTGTTCTCAAACAACAACATTCATTTTCTTTTGCTACTCAGCATGCAGCTTGAAGTAGTACAGGGACAATTATGCACTTTTTCATTTTCTTTCATATGAATACGCATTTGTGTTAACTATAAAATAGTTTGGGAATTACCCCTGAACAGAAGACCATTTGGATGGCTCATTTTATATACTTAAGACTGGATATTTTCCTTTTTTATATTAATGGGCATTCTTATTTCAGATGTTCTAGATGGGAAAACATGTTTTGGATTTTGCATGAGGATTGTTTTATTGTTTATTAAATCAGGCTTTCTTGTTTCAAGCTTCTGGGAGCTTGAAAATACAGGGCAGCTGCCACAGGAATCATGCTAAGTTTAATTAATTGATTGCTGAAAGCATCTACTCCTTTCTTCAAGGTTGCATAACTCATTGTTATTCTTTTTTGCTGTTCCATGGACTTGCTTTTAAAAAAAAATATATATTCCAAAGGTAATAAAATGTTAAATGTTTATGATGGCATATTTGTATGGTATTATTAGAATTCAAGTTCGTCCATTTCTCCCCTCTCATTAATCAGCTAAACTTTCTTGGTTGGGATTATTACTTTTTCAAGGCTGACAATTAAGACCATAAACTTTCTTTCTTGAATATTGCCTGCAGCAAAAACATTACCCAGTTGCTGAACAGAAATCTTTGCAGATCGTAAATACTGCACAGTGCATAGGGTGGAGGTTCTCTGCTGGCCTATTTAGTGAAAGATAGGGATCCAAATCTACCCTGATCTTTTTTTTCCCAAAGTATTACTGACTTATATTTAAAAGTATTTGATCTGACTTGTTATTTTGTACTTCCTCCATTTCTTTTTGCACATCCGTATCAGAATTCTCCTTTGGTTTCTCCAAAGTATCAAATCCATGTCAAAAATAGTATGTGCATACATCTACCCACACAAGCATACAAATATATACATACATTGTATATATGTGTGCATAAAATAAATCTTGTCATCCCTTAGGAATCTTTGGGAAGTGAGCTTTTTGTTTTCATTAGGAATGTTCTTGACAGCAGCTGGCAGCATGCAGGGTCTAGCCTGGGTACATGGATTTATTTTCTGGACAAGATAATGATCACCTATGACAGCTTCTTCAATTTCAGCAGGTGAGGCAAAATGGGGTTTACAATGCTTAGTAGTTGATGGGTCATCCTCATTCTCTTTTTGCGTGCTTGCACAATCATATCCACCCATGATTTGGAATCATTCCAACTCAAATGTGCCACAACATAGAACAGTTGCAATTTCTCCATGAAGCAGAATGAGGATTCTACATAAGAAGCAGACGATGTACATAAAACCTTATTTTCAGTATAAGGTCAGATTAAAATGTATACTTCCTTGACTGTTGTTTGTAGCGTTCTCTCTCTCTCTCTGAGTGTGTACGTGCATGCATGTTTCTCTGGTTTTTTTAGAACTGTCTACTTCTCAACTTTTCTCTTTTTCTTTTTGGGCTCTAGCATTTTGTTGATGCTGTTTCCTCCTCCACATTTCACACTGTATGACGTCTCCAACTGCAATGCAAACATAACTTGGCAGATAGCTTTGGGATATAATGATGCCCAAAACATATTGGAAAAACAGGCAAAAGGAAAGTCCTAATAGGTGAAGACTACACATGACTTCCTGGAAAAAATATATTTGATTTGGATAAATAAAATAAAGCTTCCATTTGATACATATTTGTATGCTTGCTTGCTTAATTTTGACTGGATATGGGCATTAATCCAGAGAAAAATAATGTATATATTAAATGTTCTGTAAATAGAATCCTTTCATACGGTCCCAAATTCTATCTGCAATATCTGATGTGATAATTGCATGCATTTATCAGAAAATTCAGCAATAAAAAGTTTAATGTTAGGAGAAAAGAGGAAACAATTCCTCTTCATGTTTCCATCCTCTTCAAGTCCCACTCCTGCCCACACTTGCTTAAAACTAGAGTGGGGATTACTTTTACTTATGAGTAAACATATGTAAAATTACAGCAGTTGATTAAATTTTGCCATAGAAATGGAGGAAGTTCAACTTAAAATGTTCAGTTCAGAGGTTTTTATGTGCTATTTTAACAAATAAGGTTTTTTTGTTAGTAATTTGCATCCATTCCTGATTATTAAATAGCTACAGGTTGCAAAAATCACTGCAGCTCTGGATCCTTAGTGTTAGACTTGGTTTAAATATAGTACACATCTGTGTTAAGGAATGGCACAACATGGCAACACCATGACCTAGATCAGCCTACACAACATTGGCCCATGGGCACATGTGACCCACCAAGCAACCTTGTGTGCCTCCTCAGCATTCTTTTAAAATAATCAATTCACTGCCGAACGTTGCCACCACCAGCAGGAAACCACGGTCACCTTGGTTTTACCAGCCACTTCTATTCCCAAAGACACATTGCTCAGAGTTTCCAATGCCTTCAGGCCCCAAGGACACTGCCAGTTCCATTGCTGTCATCATGCCACAAGCTGTGAAACAGCTGATTTCTTTGAGCTTGAGATAATTTTAAGGTCTTTAAGGTCTGGCCTTTTCCACCATACAAGATGTTTAGACCTGCTCTATATGGATGGCACTAATCTCCCTGGTGCCCTGCAATCTGAAAAAAAAAAAGCAGATGTGCTTTTGTTTTGCAGATCAACACAGAACCTGAATCTCTAAAGTCTGAAAATACGTTTGGATATTGCTCAACAAGACTTTCAGCTAATTGGTTGCTGGACTGAAATTGCTCTTAGACCAAGCTAGATATTCAAATACACTTCCTGTTATTAGGCTTAAATGGTTTAGAAATCCTTCAGTACGAGAGTGAACAACTTATAAATCCGCGTTTTCAGCAGCCACCTTTTAAATCTTTTGTTGAAAATAAAAATTTTGGTTTTCCATTGTATCCTATTTTCCAATAGGAAGACACACAAAAACTGGCATTGTGTGTGTCAATGTATTGGAAGAGCCCCAAACTCTTCTTCTCTAAAAATCAGAGGGTAAAGTAACAACTAGAAATCATTGTCCCATTCACCTGAATTTTATTTTTTGCCTAACTGCCTTACTCTGGACTAAATTCTCACATACTAAAAAACAGAGTGTAGCTCCTAACACGTTAAAAAAACCACAAAAACACCTTATTTCTGCTCTACTTCATTCACCTCTTAGTTAAACAAAAATCATGAATAGGATGTTGACCTTCTGCCCAAGAAAGGAAGTATATCTATTGGTATTTGTGTTCTTGTAAGAGGACAGTTACACCTACTGAGAAGAGGATCACACTGAATTCCACTGTGCTGATAGAAAGAATTGAACCTCTGAGTTTAGAGCTACTTTTAGCTCGAGTTTTGGAGGCAGCATTTGATCATTCTTGTAAGTCTGAAGTGATGTCTATGGAGATTCTCAGTCATCCAGCTCATAATTAGGACATCAGGACAAGATTCAGCAGTCCATCTGCATTTAAAAGACAGCAAAATCCACATTCTGGACAGAGAGGACCGCTGGTTTGAAAGAGGGGTCAAAGAGACCATCTATGTCAAAACTGAACAGCCCTCTCTCAACAGAGGGGAGGGATCCGATATCATCTATCTCCAGTCTACAACACAGTCCTTTCAGCAGTTCCAAGAAGGCTCCACACCCATTTGCACCACTCAGCTGATCCGGAAGACACAGATAAGCATCCAGGTAGCTTTAATGACTTGCTAAAAGAATGCCAATGAATAGCTGTCTGCAGGAGTATAAATCTTTCCATTGCCCACCACCCAGTCAGAGTTGAAGAAGCTTCTTGGATGAGAAGCAAAACGTCTTCAAAGAAAAACAAGGAAGTCCAGTTGCCTCGTGGAAAAGCATCTTTGGGATCTGAAAGTGATGATGACAGAAGGCATCCTGGCTGCCATAGGTAAGTTCCCAGTTAAAGGTCCACTAGCAACAGCTCCTTCTCAAATGATATTGAATATATGTGTACTCTGGATTAGCTAATCATTCAAGAGTCCTCCTATTTAAGCAATTTAAGCAAGAAACTGCTTCTTCTTTACAATAAGCTTCTTTACTTTAGTGCATTACTTCTTTATGTAGCTAGAAAATATCTGATCAAAGTAAGAGAGCATCAAGGAGGGAATAATGCTAAGTGGGCCTTTATATACAAGAATAGCTAACAAGTGTTGAATAGCTGGAGAAGCTTTAGCTTTTAGTGTCATGAGTTTTAGCCTCAACAAAGCTGAGGTATCAACATGAACACATATGCGAGTACAACTAAACATTTTCTTTCTTGCATTTTCCCAGCTTTCTCAGACTGCTGCAGGGGATTTTTTCTCACTATCAAAGTGGTTATAATACAGGTGTTATCATGAAGAATGTTTCTGTTTGAAACCCAGTAGGAACTTTAAAAAAAGACTATTTTTCTTTCTCTGAGCAACTTGTTTTTCTGTTGGAAAATTCCATTAAGTAAAGGGAGAAAATGTGGCAAAGCAGTGTTCCTGCCTTTGAGAAGTAACCAGTTGAAGTAAAGAGTTGTGAGAGATTGTGTGGAAACTAGGAGGAAGAGCCCAAGAGAGTCCCAAAATGGCAGCTCAGTCCAGCCTGTAAAAAGCCTTGGAAGAAGTATAAAAAAACTATATCATATCAAGTGGTGGGCTTCAGCCGGTTTGCACTGGTTCAGCAGAACTGGTAGGTAATATTTTGTTGACTTTGGCAAACCAGCTGAAAACCTAGCCCTTTTTCGCAAGGCCCAGAATGGACCACCGGAAGTGCATGGACACCACTTCTGGAAGTCCATTCTGAGCCTCTGAAGCCTGGGGAAGGCCTCCCAGGCTCAGAATGGCCCACCAGAAATCCGTGGACGTCCCTTCCAGAAGTCTGTTCTGAGCCTTGGAGGCCTGGCGACGTCTTCCCAGGCCCAAAATGGCCCACCGGAAGTGTGTGGATTCCATTTCTGGAAGTCCATTCTGGGCCTCAGAGGCCTCCCCCAGGATGGACTTCTGGAAGTGACGTCCATGCAGAGAACTGGTTGTTCAGGTATTTCAATCCCACCACTGATCATATCTATCAGTAACAACAAGCAAGGGCATCCTAATGCCTCTTTAGGACATTCAGAATCACTAGTGTCTTTGTTTTAAAAGAAAACACCCTCCATTAAAAAGAAACAACTGGAAGACACAAGGAAAGAAACAGGTGAATTTTACCTGATGAAAAACAGTTACTTTCCAAGTTGTATTTCAATAAGAGGCTAGCTGTAAATTATATGCAAGTAAATTAGGGCTAGATCTCCATGAATTTAGAGATCAAAATGGACATTGCCAAGGATTTGTACATCATTGGTATGGTAAGGAGGGTGCTCACTTTTCAAGCTTTCCTTAACTCTGTTTCCTGGCAAAATACATGGGAAAGTCCCATTGCAGGAGAAACCCAATAAGAGTTAGATTAGGTTTCCATGAATTCAGAGATCAAAACTGACATTGCCAAGGGATTCATATGGCATTGGCATGCTTAGGAGGACCACCATTCCCATTCCATCACTACTCCTATAGAAGTCTGACAGGTAATTTCTAGATATTGTGCCTTGTTCTTTTCTATGGAAAAAAAGTCTTTTTTTAAAAAAAAAAAGTTCCTGCTGGGTTTCAAACATAAACATTCTTCATGATAACACCTGTATTGTAATCATTCTGATAGTGAGAGAAAAAAATCTCCTTCAGCAGTCTGAGAAAGTTGGGAAAATTCAAGAAAGAAAATATTTAGTTGTACTCGCAATCCAGAAAATGGTAAAGGACAGGAAGGCCTGGAGGAACGTTGTCCATGGGGTCGCGGTGGGTCGGACACGACTTCGCAACGAACAACAACAATGTGTTCATGTTGATACTTCAGCTTTGTTGATACTTCTGCTTTGTTGAGGGTAAAGCTCATAACCACTGCCAGGAGTTCAGTCCTGACTGGCTCAAGGTTGATCCGGCTTGTGGGGGCAATATGCTGACTTTGTAAACTGCTTAGAGAGTGCTGTAAAGCACTATGAAGCGGTAAATAAGTCTAAGTGCTATTGCTATGTCATTATTCCATGTAGGACTCCCTTCTCTCATAGATGTACAGGATAGAAAACCCTACCTGGTCCTTTTCAGAAATGCTAAGACCATCTTGATGTAAAATGTATATATTTATATAACCATTACCTTTTTTTTAACTCCTGTAAGATGTTAATATAAAAATGTGGAGCACAAGCAGTTCTGGTTTTGAACTCAATCATTCATTCTCTAAAGATAGTTGATGCAACAAAGTGACAGAGATATTGTATGGAATAGAATACATGGAGCAGTTCTTCCAGTGTAAAGGGTAAAATACACAATCTTTATAAAAATTGATATATAATTTAAAATAATAACCAATACGACATAGTTCACTTCTCCAGGCCACCAATCTCAAAATGGCAAATTTAGAGAATATGAATCATGAAAACCAAATTCATCGCAAAACAGCAGAGCTAGAATTTAGTAGAAGATTTAATAGTATCTTTTAGAATAGATTAAACAAAGACCATGTTTTCTTGTAAATTAACTCTAGGTAATACCTAATCTTTTCTCCAGCAACTCTTGAGTAATTCTCACTTTTTCTCACCTCATTATTTTACCACTTTCTTTCCTTCCTCTTTTTATCCCAACAACAGCTATGTGTCCATGCATTATTTATAATATTTCTCTTTCAGAAGTTTGATTCATACATCTGAAGAAAGAGACTGTAAGCCAAGAAGGCTTATAGAGTAATACTTTAGTCAATCTTTTAGGTGCCTTAGGACTTTTTATACAGAATTGAAGGAAAGAGAAACGAGATTGAAAACATGGGTCAGGAAAAAGCATGTATCAATTACCTGATTCTACATGTTTCTTAATCCTTGCTGTGCTTCTCCTGATGTGACAAGAAGGCTGTCTTTCCACATAGCTATTCTACAAACAGAAATCTTAATCTGCTTCACTCTTTCTTGCAGCCTCTGATTATTACAAAGCTTGGTCCTGCCCACTCTTTCCAAGAATATCCTTCTCTGCCTCCTAGCCTACAATAGCTGGCTCCCTGCTGCTTTGACTGAAGGAATGATTGGCACACCAGCCAGCTGTGATAAGTTATGGTGGCACTTCTCTAGGATTTTCTTAATAGGAACTCCCTCTCATCTTAAGTTTCTTAATTGAAAGAGGCACAGCAAGGATCATAGAACATCTTGGAGGGAAGACAAGCAGCTGAATGACTGGGCAGGGGTCTGTAAGATTCTGCTGCCATACATTTCTGGTTGACAAACTTACTTACTTTTGAAAAGTAAAGAGAGAGGAAGAAGGATTGGTGCATACCTTCACAGTGGCATCAAGACTATTTTTCATCAGCTTAGAATTAATACTATGATAAGTTGCAACCAAGGTGAACAACAATTATATTATAAAACTTTGGCATGGTCACATGCTCATTAAAAACTTTGGAGTGGACCTTGGGAGTAACATATTTATCTTCTCTGATAAAATCGAAACCTTCCACAGTTTCAGGACATTAAGTACCTTACTATCAATGCTAAAACTGTTTGAAGCCATAAGAAGTACAGCTTCCAGTTAACTAGAGTTAAGGCTAATATTTTGAAGTTGTTTCTTTAAATTTACCCCATGTATTAGACTAATGACTATAATACTATAGTTTATTGTATCCTATGCAGATGTCATGTCACATACTCCTGAATATCTATATCACTATTCACAAATGCCTTGGTAAGGCCACACTTGGAATACTGCATCCAGTTTTGGTCACCACGATGTAAAGAAGATGCTGAGACTCTAGAAAGAGTACAGAGAAGAGCAACAAAGATGATTAGGGGACTGGAGGCTAAAACATATAAAGAACGGTTGCTGGAATTGGGTATGTCTAGTTTAACGAAGAGAAGGACGAGGGGGGACATGGTAGCAGTGTTCCAATATCTCAGGGATTGCCATTAAAAAAGAGGAAGTCAAGCTGAAGGCAATACAAGAAGAAAAGGATGGAAATTAACCAGGGAGAGAAGCAACCTAGAACTAAGGAGAAACTTCCTGACAGTAGAACAATTAACCAGTGGAACAACCTGCCTCCAGAAGCGGTGAATGCTCCAACACTGGAAGTTTTTAAGAAGAGACTAGATAGCCATTTGTCCAAAATGGTGTAGGGTTCCTGCCTGAGCAAGGTCCCGTCCAACTTTATTATTATTATTATTATTATTATTATTATTATTATTATTATTATTATTATTATTATTATTATTATTATTATTATTATTATTATTATTATTATTATTATTATTTTTATTTTTATTATTTTTATTATTATTATTTTTATTATTATTATTATTGTTGTTGTTGTTGTTGTTGTTGTTGTTGTTGTTGTTATTATTAAATTTGGGATCTGGAGCAAGAATTAGAAGAGATAGCTTCCAGCAAATTGATATTGTAGCCTTTAGTATGGTACTGAAAGAAAGAATGGGGCAAACAACGACTTATTGAGGTATCTATGTATGCAGTATGGTCCTTTCTTTCTCCATCAAATCTATTATATGGAGGATCTCCCAGAGTTAAGTTCATAAGAACTTCAGAGTAATACTGCTAGATCAGACCAGGATCATCTTAGTGCAGGTGTTTGTTTCTTACAATGACCATTCACTGGCTCTGGGGTGCTCACAGTGAGAAGATGGAAGTATAACTTTCTGCTATTATTGTTTTTTTGCAAATGATACTTGGAGATATCCTTCATATAAACACAGAAATAACAATGAGTCTTGAAGACTGAAGATCTTGATAGGGCTTTTTAAAACTATTGAGGTAGATGATCATTGCCATACCTTCAAGTCTGGCCTCTGGGTAAGGCTACTTTCATAGCAGGGTTAAATCTTCTGGCTATTTTTCTTTGTGTTTTCAAACATTATTGTAATATGTATTGATTCAGCTAGAGAAAATCCTTTTGTTCTGCAGAATATTGATTTTAACTTCTTGATTTGAAAAACAAATCACTATTTCAGTATTCTCTTCAGCAAAAACCAGTTCATTACCAGCAACCTTTTTCAGCTACAAGAAGTTCTGATGTACTCCCTCTTTCATGTATATATTTGAAAAGAGAAACTGATATTGTACCAAGTAATTATCATTAGGTTCCACTGCAATCTCCTCCAACTTGTAATTTTCTACTTCCCTAGATAGTCATTTTATCCACTAATAGTTGCAAAAAGAACTCTGGGTATATGTTTCACATTTGACGAGTCATTTTGAACAACTTTCTGAATGGGCTGCATCAGTGCAAACAATGCACTTTGCATGGTTAAGGAAAGAGAAAGCTCCCCTTACCCAACAGGTTTGATTGCATATTGGCCATACATAGCTCAACATTTGTTTCCTGGAATCCCTGAATGAAAGTCAGATTGAGTAGTCATTTGCCACAACATCCAACCCTTCCCTTCCTTAATTGCTGAATCAGAAGAGGGTTGACTGAAAATGCTTTCGGAATTAGAAGACATTAGTCACAAATAAAGCATGAGCGCCCTGAATTTCAAAGGTCCCTATGTTCTTGTCTATGTGTCATTCATTTAATTTACTTTGTGAAAAATCATTTTTTCACTTGCAAATTGTTTATAATCTTTAGCTTTATTCTGGATCAAAGGCTATGCTTCCACTGCCCTTCCCCATAATTTTCCTCACCAATGCGGACATGATAGCAGTGTTCCAATATCTCAATGGCTGCCACAAAGAAGAGGGAGTCAAGCTATTTTGCAAGGCGTCTGAAGGCAGGACAAGAAGCACTGGATGGAAACTAGTCAAGGAGAGAAGCAACCTAGAACTAAGGAGAAACTTCCTGACAGTTAGAACAATTAACCAGTGGAACAAACTGCCTCCAGAAGTGGTGAATGCTCCAACACTGGAGGTTTTTAA
>NW_015386898.1:147431-175069 GCF_001527695.2 Protobothrops mucrosquamatus
CGTTGTTCAGGTTAGCAATGCCATCCATTGTAATGTTCTACTTTTCTCAACTGAAGATTGCCAAGGCATCTGTTGTTATTGAAGGTGGTCAGCCTAACAGGGCTCTTTACTAGTAAAGATGCTTTTTTTTGTGTCCAAAAATATTTCATGGACTTTGGGGGATGGTTTTCAAAGATCTGCAGTCATCCTTTTCTTTTTAACTTGAACATTCTGATTCCTTCATTTCTAAAAGTGATGGCAGTGCTGTAAGACCCTTGGTGATGCATAAACAGGATATACATTTTCTCATAATAACAACTGATAAAGATTAAGCTGATTCTATTTCTAGAATTATACATCATATACTAAGGGTAAAAAAAATCCCTACTTTCTATTGCATTTATAATTCTTAATTATTCTGGGCAACAATATTTTTCCTGTCAATTTTCAGAATTACCAGTATCAAACAAAATGTAAGCAATGCTGATACTACTGCTTATCAGTTTCATGGGTGGAAGTGAAATGATTCACTCGGAATACTATGGAACGAGTTAATCTCTAATCTCACGTCCTTAGTCTGGTTGATATGCTGTAGTTGTCATTTAAATATATATTGTATATGGAGGGAGAAATAGAGAGAAATAATATATATTTTCTATGTAATTTGTAGCCTGTTTCATTTCTTTCCACAAATGACAGGTAGACATTAGTCTTTTCATGAATACTGAGGAGAAAATACAGCAAAAATATGAGAAACAAGGTTAACTTTCAAAATTTTTAAATAAGGCTGTTTCAAAACCAAACCAAACCAAAAACCCTCAAAATATTTTTAAATATAACCTGCATAAACCAGGATTTGCTGTTGGAAATTAAGGGCCTGGCAAGTGATTTGCTCATGGCAAGGAAAGAGCCTCTGAATGATTTGTCTCATCCTATAATATATCAGAGCTAGTTAAAGTGAAAGCAAAAGGGGGAAAAACTATCTAGAGAATCTAACCATTAATTGCAGTTAAGCAAGGTAGATTATTGAATAGCAGAAACATTAAGGTCCAATTGTGGAAAATAGTTTGTCAAGCACAGTCTTTTTCTAACTAAACTATATAGAAAATGTGCTTACCAGAAAAACACATGGATGCTTGTGGAGCTGACAAATTCTTTTTCAGGGGACATTAATCAGATGAAATTTAAAAGGCATTTGCTTCTGGCCTTAAATTCTTCAGTCTGGAACGAATTGCATTGGAAATCACTCAGATCACTCAGAAAGAAGCCTTGAATTGATAGTGAGTGTGTGTGAATACACATCTCCTTTACTGTTGGAATTGGTTTCAGTGTTTATGATTCAAAGCATCTAGATTAATCTAACTCCTCTTGGCTTTTCTTGTGAAAACTTATCAACCATTATAAGTTTTTACAAAATAACAAGAGATCAAAAATAGATTGTTATTGGTGTTTTCCCCCAAAATGGTTCTAATTCTTAAGGATCTTAAACGGCAAAGTTTGTATCATAACTTTGCACAGTGCCATACATTTGCACCATACACCATCTTTGCCACACAAGTTTGTAAAACACCACACATTCAATGTATATGTGACCAAAACAGAACTGATCCACACATTGAGATATAGTTTCATAAATTAAAAGAATCCCCCTCTAAAAACAATATACTATAATGTGTCTATCAAATACTATAATTTTATTTATTGTTAGAATTATGATTATCCTGGGGAATGAAGAGCCAGTTCACTTATTTGATTATAAGGGGGAGAAGGAGGTGCTGACTTTCTTTTTTGTAAGAGATCCCAATTCTAGGCATCAAGGTAGTTAATGGTCAGAAAATGGATTAAATGGGATGTAGTGTGTAGAATCTTAGTCATAACCCATTGCTCTTTTAAATATGCTAGCTGAGATAGATAGACAGACAGACAGACAGACAGACAGACAGACAGACAGACAGACAGACAGATGACATGAACTGCCCGGTCCTTTCCTACAGTATGAATGAGACATTCAATAAACCTATTCCCAGATTAATACGCATCATTGTCTCTGCTTCAAATTAGGTAGGCAATGCTTATTCATGAAAAAAATGTCTCTTTTATGGATAAATGCTGGTAAGTGTGAGTCTCTCTATGTGAGTGAAAGATGTTCAGCAGTCAATGTTGGAAACTGATCATTACATTCCTGACATCATATATTAGAAAGAGAGAAAGGAGAGTTCTCAAGGCAACTCCACCATTTTACAACCTCTAGTGATTCAGTCTCATTTTCTTTTTTCCAGAGCCATACAGAAATAGGGGGAAAGGAACAAAAATATTAGCAGAGCATCAATTTCTATGTGCCAACAATAAAAGAACACAACATTGTTTGAATGCTGGCTCCAAAATATGCAGAACATTTCCTCGGTTGTTGCCTAGCAACTATTGTAATGATTCACTAAAATAATAAGTAGGTGGACACAGTGACCAGGAAGAAGGCACACAGTCAAGTATAATGCTATCAGAATAGATACAATTTAAGGGGTGATTTGGGTACAGTATATTGATACTTTGAATTTTGGATTCAAGTTCAGAACAACAACAACAACAACAACAACAACAACAACAACAACAACAATAATAATAATAATAATAATAATAATAATAATAATAATAACAGCTTCCAGACAATATAATACCATCAATTCAAACATCCAGATCTGCCCATTCCAGGTCCTTGGTAAGAACTCGATAGGTAGACAAAAATGCCAAATCCAGTCTGAACATCTGGCTGACTGTGCGATGATTAACAACAATAACAACAACAACAACAACAACAACAACAACAACAACAATAATAATAATAATAATAATAATAATAATAATAATAATAATAATAATAATGGAGCATTCACAACTTCTGGAGGCATGTTGTCCCACTGATTAATTGTTCTAACTATCCAGAAATTTCTCCTTAGTTCTAGGTTGCTTCTCTTTTGATTAGTTTCCATCCATTGCTTCTTGTCCTGCCTTCAGGCGCTTTGGAGAACAGCTTTACTCCCTCTTCTTTGTGGCAGCCCCTGAGATATTGGAACACTGCTATTATGTCCCCTCTCGTCCTTCTCTTCATTAAACTAGAAATACCCAATTCCAGCAACTTTTCTTTGTAAGTTTTAGCCTCCAGTCCCCTAATAATCTTTGTTGCTCTTCTCTGGAGTCTTTCTGGAGTCTCAACATCTTTTTTACATTGTGGTGACCAAAACTGGATGCAGTATTCCAAGTGTGGCCTTACCAAGGCATTGTAAAGTGGTATTAACACTTCACGTCATCTTGATTATATCCCTCTGTTAATTATATCCCTCTGTTGGCTTTTTTGGCAGCTGCAGCACACTGCTGGCTCTTATTTAAGTGATTGTCCACTAGGACTCCAAGATCCCTCTCACAGTTACTACTACTGAGCAAGGTATCACCTATACTGTACCTGTGCATTTGGTTTTTCTTGCCTAAATGTAAAATCTTACTTTTTTCACCATTGAATTTCATTTTGTTAGATAGCGCCCAATGTTCAAATCTGTCAAGATCCTCCTGTATCTTAAGCCTATCTTCTGGAGTGTTGGCTATTCCTGCCAGTTTGGTGTCATCTGCAAATTTAATGAGTTCCCCATCTATCCCCTCATCCAAATCATTGTTGAAGATGTTAAAGAGCACTGGACCCAGAACAGAGCCCTGGGGCACCCCACTACTCACTTCCCTCCATGTAGATGTAGTTTCACTGAGGACCACACACTGAGTATGGCCGGTCAGCCAGTTGTACTGCTAGAACACATGGTCAAAAGGTGAAATTCTGAATGATTATGGAAAAGTTAACCGAACACAATTTTAGAACATTAGATGTTTGTTGTCATCCTGATTGATACCAGGAAAAATTGATTAGATCATAGTTATTTGTAAAGAAATAAAGAATATTTCTTTACAAATATTGATTCTTCTTGGCTTCTGCTTTTCTAGTGTATTTCCTTAATCTGATAGTCAGTGCTGTTTAATAGTCTTTGGGGTTCTAGCCCTTGAATTTTTTTAATAGTTGAGTCTTAGCCCTAATCTTCACACTCTTCTGTAATTCTACCAGTTGACTAATCTCTCTCTGGGTGGCCTTAATCCTAGCCTCTAACCTCATTTTCCAGATGGTTGGGATATGCACTGCTGTTCTTGTTGATCTGGTAGCTAAGTATCTCCAAGAGTACAGTGGCTGTAACATATAACAGTTCACTGTTTTGAGTAGGGATTGTTGGGAGGATGCTGTTGGCATCTTCTACCATACTGTGTGATAGTACTTCTCCACTGAGCCTTGGTAAGTTTATCCATGATCTTATGCCTCACATCAACTGCTGTGACCTATAATGGAGAGGATGGTAGTGACATTCCAGCTTGGCTGCTAATCAAATTGTTCTTCCAGGATGTAATTAACAGCTTCCTCTTCACCACGTTAAAGTGTGGGGTGTGTATATATTTCTACTGTTATTATTTTATAAGTAACTCAAGACAAAGAACATACCTAATACTTCTTCCTCCTATTTTCCCCACAACAACTCTGTGCAGTGGGTTTGGCTGAGAAACTGTGACTGGCCCAATATACCGTATTTTTCCGTCTATAAGACGCACCCTTTTATAAGTCGGTCTGGCATGCGAGCTTCTCCGTGCCAAACAGCTGAGCCAGCAAATCCAGAAGTTCCGCCGGCCGACGATCTTGCCCTCTCTCCCCTCTTGTTAGTGGCAAGCCTGCACCAGCATGGCAACCCACACACGCATGCCCTGGGGTGCGGAGTTTACCATTATTTTTCCATGTATAAGACGCTGCACTTGTATAAGATGCACCTGATTTTTGAACAGGATTTTTGCAGGAAAAAAATAGTGTCTTATACATGGAAAAATACAGTATATTCCTTTTTGGCACATGCAGTTTCTGCTCCACCATTGAACTGTGGTCATTCCAAATAATTGGACACAAACTGAGGCATAACAATTATTAGGCTAAATTATGCATAAGAATTAGGCATGGCTACTACACTCTTTGCCAGGGTATCAAAATATATTGCATTTATTTCACGACATTATACGCACTACTGAAATCTTGCAAATGTCCCTATAAACCTGTGCATTACTGATAGAGAGAAGTCATTAGCTGAGGAAGCTTGATAAAATCTTACAGTATGGATCCACTTGCCATAAGCGGATACTTGAGTTCCATGGTAATTGCTAATAGTTGAATATTTCTTTAGAAACATATATTTAGGACTCATAACATTACTGACTGGAAATAAAGAGTAAAATGTGAATTACATTTTTTAAGGGATAGGGTTTTTTAATTGCTTTCCCACCTCATGATTTTTTTCAGTGTATTTTTAACTTGTTGTGAACTGTATGTTTTATATTCTTAAGATAATGAATAGGAAATCAAAAGAAGATGAAGTTCCACCAGAGCATAATGAAATTGTATCATCCAAGAAAGCACCTTTTCAAGGTACTTTGTCTACCTAAGAGATGTAGGGAGTAATTTGGTTCTCCTATGATACTAAGAAACAGAGAAAACTAAATTGTTTTAATTTTAGAGACTTAGCTATCTCTCCTCTCCATCTTTTTTATCAGACAAAACATAGTTTGGAAATAATTGATTTGGTTTGCTTATCTCTATTCTACAGTTACCTAACACTGGACAAATTTTCTATAAGTCATCTTCCTTTTTAAAGATTATATCTGCATTTTATTTCTGTAATGCAATTTGATTGTCCCCCCCCAACACTTTTATTTGAGCACGAGATAAAACACTTCTCACGAAATTAGGAAATTCAAAGCAATCATCCAAATGCACAGCCATCCAAAATGCTTGATTTTGTATTAGGAAGGGATAAATGCGATTTTCTTATTAAAAAGAAAAAGAAAAGTTATAACACCCAATTAAATGTTGAACAATTTTCTCTTGTCCCCATATTTGCATTCAAAATTTCATAGATCTAAGAAATGACTTGCTCTCTTGTCTCTTTGCAAACCTGAATGGTTTCATATGATAAAGGAGCTAAAGAATAAAAATAAGGCTATTCTTTGCATGAAGATTTCAAAATACTTCCTGAAAATATTACTTGACTCAATTAAAGAAGAGTAGGCATGCTAATCAATATTTTATAGCACTGCGAAAAACATATGCCTTGTCTTTATTTATATTCACAATACAGCCTTCCTATATTTGATGTAATTAAAACACGAACAACTACAATGGGCTTGATCTTGTTTGAATTTGGGATGGATTACCTCTTGAAATTCCCAATGGTTTATCAGATACCATATGGATTTTTGAGCAAAGAAAACTATATGTCCAAATTGACCCCCCCAAAACTACCATCTTCATTTAATTATTAACTAATATGTGTTATATATTTGATTAGAATGAAATCTGCCTACATATCTTGATTGTGTGGAACAGTCAAAACAGAAATCTGATAAAACTCCCCCCTCCGTTTACCAGAGAGATTTCAGTTTTTACTTTACACCTTCATGTATTGAACAACTTACTCATTAAAAGAAAGCCAATCAATAAAGTCAGAATATAATGCTTAGAAAAACTAGACTAAAAGGACTGATATATCAATTATTTCAGTCATACTTTATTCTTTTAAGGGTATATTGCAAACAGGACAAAAAGCTGGAGCATTTATCTGAGGATTAATTAAAAAATATTCCATTAGTTTATTTCTTATACTGCTCAGAAAATAAAATTTTAACTTGAACTTTAGAAGTTATAGGGCTGGTTTGCCACTAAGTTTAGTCTATTAAGTTTACTTTACAAAGGAAGCTGGTTTTCTTTTGCTTTTCCTATTAAAGAAAAACAATTTTCTTTGTATACTGCAAAGTTTCCCACTTATGGCTTAAGTTTAAAAATCAATAGAATGTGGCACAAGGACAATAAAATGTGTACTTAAAAATATCTTCTAAACCACTGCCATCAGAAAAGTCTGAATTTCTATGGTATGTTCTTAAAACAGCCTTTTAACTCTGATGGTTAATTACATCCTTCATTGAATTAAGGAAACAATTCAAGCTTCATTCACATTCACAGTATTCATATTGAGTGGTATGGTAGCCTAGAGGTAAAGATGTTTGCCTCCCACTCAGAAGGTTAAGAGTTCAATCCTAGGTAGCAACAGATGAAAATATCTACTGCCAACTCCATTAGGCATTAGGAAGGTCATCTAGCCAGTAAATGCTCAGCTCCATTCAATTCAAACTCTATTTTGAATAAAGGTATGCAATCTTATAAAAAGAAGAAAAAAATACAGTATTCAGAATTCCTGAATCTCAAGGAGTCACTTTCTTATTTGCAACCACATTTAAAACAGGTTGGATGGACACACTTGATTTAAGTGAGGGGGAACAAAGAAACCCAATCTGTATCACTAAGCTGTAACAGTATGTTTGATGTAATGTTTGGAAACAGGTTGAACATTTTATAGGTTAAAAATGGCAGAGAAAGCAATATTAATAATAATAATAATAATAATAATAATAATAATAATAATAATAATAATAATAATAATAATAATAATAATAATAATAATAATAATAATAATAATAATAATAATAATTGGAAGGGACTTTGGAGGTCCAATATGGCTGATCCTCTAGTTCCCTTCTCTACTTTTTGGGAGACAAAGTTGTCTGCTAGGTTTATCAGGAATCTGTTTGATTTTCCACTTGGTGCAGAGTTTTGTCTCCCAGTTGATGTCAGGGTAATTAAAGTCCCCCATTACTATTGTGATGTGCTTCCTACATACCTTAGTTAACTGACTAGCAAAAAGTTCATCTATTTTGTCTGTTTGGTTGGGTGGCCTATAGTATACACCTATGGTAATGTCATTTTCTCCCCTTTTATATTGACCCAAATGCATTCAAGACAGTTTTCATCATTGTTGTGCTCTATTTCTGTAGAGATGTAGTTATTTATTTTTTTATATATAATATTTTATTAGTTTTCTAATTTTACAATTAAACATTTAAAAACCAATGTGGTGACTGGATAATCAATAATTCAATAACATACGTAAATCTTTAGCACAAATCTCAAGTTACAACATCAGATATTCCTTCTCTTTTCCCCTTAATATCTACTATCTCATATTGGATTAATATAGTTCTTATTGTTATCAACTAAGCAAAACCATCTTTGTTACATTTATCAATATTTTTTAGCTTATACATATCTTAATTGTGTTTGCATTCAATCCTTATATACAATCAATGTCCTGTTATTGCTTTTTTCCCAGGCTTTAATTTCCCCTCAATATTCAATTTAACATTTGGTATATTATAATTTCCAAGCTTTAGGTGACCAGAGTTTCCCTTATCTCAACTTCTACATTTTTCCCTTCTTATAACAAAATCTAATATTCTAAATACACATCTTATCTATTTGCATATAATCTTATTCTATTTTCTAAAAGTTATCTATTTTCCACCATATTAAACCAAAAGTCTATTAATCTTATTACACGTCTTATCTATTCAATTATAATGTTACTTTATTTTCTAAAAAATATCTATAAAGGTGGTATAAGTTGGAAGATTAGTCATCATATTTTAGGAGAGATTATTTAGTTTTGGGATCAAAGAAAATCGGAATGAAACCGAAAAAAGGAAACGGTTGATTGGAAGGTACAGTCATGAAAACTTAAGAGTTTATCAAGAGGGATATAATTATATACATAATAAACTTTATTCTTTCTGGTAAAATTAATATCCCTTTTTTTTGGGAAGAACTAGAAAGTATGGTGGCTTCTCTTTTTGGGTGCCTTGCTCTTCTTGCATGACTGATGTGTAATACTTGATTCACACTTTCCCCTGTCCAAAACAAGTTCTTCATCTCGGACCCCTGCTTGTTTGAGTTATCATCATCACAACTACCTTGATATGTCTCCTTAGTGTCTCTATTAAGGTCAGCAAGGGCACTGTATCTGTTATGCAGGGACACAGCGAAAGCTTTTTGTTTATGGTTCATAGCTCTCACCCTGCCAGATCCCACGATTGTCCAAACTGCCCTTCTTCTACAGCAGTGGTTCTCAACTTGTGGGTCGGGACCCCATTTGGGGTTGATCGACCATTTCACGGGGGTCGCCAAGCAAAGCTGTCCACCTTTTTTTTTGTCCGCCATTTTTTTCCCCTTTTCTGGTGGGTGCCTTACCTCCCTTGGGCTGGGCCAGCTGGTGGTCGGCCTGCTCCATCTCTGCCGCTTGCCAGCTACGCCTCGGCCGGCGCAGGGGGCAGAACCATGCATGCGCGGCGCTCCCGGGCAGGGAAAGTCCTCGACTTACGACCGGTTTAGTCCTCAACTTACGACCGGTTTAGTCCTCGACTTACGACCGGTTGGGGTCGCGGCATTAAAAAGGTTGAGAACCACTGTTCTACAGGATCTTTGTGGTAGAGGGGGCTGATAGCATGGCAGTTCAATAGAGCAGAAGGAACTGGACACCTCATTTCTGCCTGAAGAGCAAAGATTACAGACCTTAAATAAGATCTGTTTACAGATTTGTTTACAGATAGGGCAGTATCCAAGTTTGAAAAGAGTACTGTGAAAGACAGCTGCAAAACAAGTGTTGCACTGAACTAAGCCAGACATTATGAAATAAAATGAAATCACAATCTCAGACACACTTGCTTGAATGTATTACTGCTGTTTTAGATTGGGAGTGTACTGGAAATGTACATATGAATGGAAGAATGGAAAATAAATTTATTACATAAATAAATAACATAACTAGTACAATACAGCTTTAGAATGTAAAAATAGAATTTTTATTTATTTATTTATTTAACAGGATTTATATGCCGCCCTTCTCCCCATGGGACTCAGGGCGGCTCACAGCATATTAAAACATCATACAAAAAATTTCCCCTACTAAAAACCAATTAAAACCCAAATATTGGTAGCTGTGGCTCTTTAAAATCGTTAAAAATTGTCCCTATTTAAAACTCACCCTAGAATAAATATAATTCTGACAATTTCAAGGATGATCATCAGCAATTTGTTTAAAATTTTCAGGCCCACATTTCTTCTCCCTAGCAAAACTATCCAAAAAGTTTTGATTTCAATGGACATAAAATTGGAAGTATTTGATCATCCTATTTAATATGCCCAAACCTTAAAATTACATTTAATTTTCACAGTTGGAAGTTAAAGTCTCTAAGTATTATTGGTCAGGTCCACGTTTGTGTCTGACTATGTTTTATGAACCCAATCTTAATTTAAGACGTGATTACATAGTTTCTAAAACTACTTTTCTTAGTACAATCATAATGAGATTCGGTTATTAAAACCTTACCCCCTAAGTCATTCCGATTAATGTCAGATGTGTCTGACACTATAAAATGTAAGCATAAAGGAAAATGAATACCTTTCTTTTACATAAAACTTCTAATTTATGTAAAATATGTAGCATATACTTTGGCTTCTGTGTTAATAAAATTATTTACACCTTGTATAAATGACCACTTAGATTAATAAGACTGAACAGTTTGTCCAAAATAGGTATCCAGTGTTTTGTGTTAAGTTTGAATAGCACTGGTGGTTCATACTCTTCTCCAGAAACCTCTTTCATGAGTAAAAAGCTAAAATTTATATTTCTTTAAGACAGAAATGGGGCCATGATTTGCAGCTTCATGAAGGGAGAAGTCAAATGGGTGTCTGGCCAATTGGTTGAACCAGAACGTGGAAACCTGAAGTTCTCAAATCTTTTCATAATTTCTGTCTCTTCATAACTTTGCTTTCGAATCTCTGGTTTAAGAAAGTGGCTTGGTAGTTCCTGCTGCCACTGATCTTTGAGAAGATACCTTTCCTAATTTTGCAAAGTGATAAAGATGGAGTTTTCATACCCTGCACTGCCTTTCTGGTGGTTAAAAGGTAAAAATACAAAAAAGAAAAGAAAAAAGAAAAAAAAGAATTTTTTTTTAGTCATGCTACACTTATTATTATTTTTTCTTTTATTTTAAGAATTATTTTGTATAATTGTGTTTTTAAAGTGTATTTTGGTGTTTTGTCTTTATTCTGTATTTTGAAAAATAGCAATATTTAAAAAAGGATACTATCATTTAAAAAAAAGAAATAATTTCATTCGTACAATTGTTTGTTTTAAACCATAGGTGCACAGTATCTAAAAGATTCAGCCATTTCTTCCCTCCTTAGCAAATAGAGCAATCTCATCACAGATCAGAAAATCAAAATTCATTTAAAAACAACAACAACATGAAAACATTGAAATATTAAAGGAAATAATTGTCAAGAACTATGAAGTTGGGCAAGATCAAGAAAGCAAGAACTAAGCATTTTTGTAAGTTATCTTTAATGCTAACCTAATATATTGTAAATACAGAAACTTGGAAAATGATATCAATACAGAATTTTGATCAAATGTTGTATCTGTTTCTACAAAAAGGGAAGATATCTGAATTAGATTGTCCTCTGCTTTATTTATATTTGAATGTCTGTTTTTCCAGGAGTCCAAACATCCAAATCTTAAACAAAAACTTTGGGAAACTACGGTAATTCTGTCTAAATTCAAGTCATAGTCTATTGACTTCAACAGAGTTCTGTTTCTAGAGAACTGAGGATAGAACTTGGCATATCTGATTTTTAGATAAATGCAGCCATCTCTCCCTCATGGGATGTGACTGAGAGTCTGACATAAGAGGAGCAGTAGGCAGGGTGGTATGTTTATAGCAGTGTCAGTAAAGTGCTTTACTCAATAGGTCAGTAAAGCTGTTTTGCCATTTATGTAAGCTATTATTTTCTGGAATACTTAATTATCATTTTACAGCACTTTCTAGACCATGACAAAATTATCTTTGGAAACTTCATTCAAAAATTACTCAGCTGTTTAACTTTTTATAAATAAGCTCAAACATGTCTGTATGAGATGCCATCATCTCATCAGCAAAACATGTCCCTTAATCAGTTTTAGAGAAGGATAGAGATGAGATAGAGACAGAGACAGGGATAAAGACAGATAGAGATATTGATACTGGATGGATAGATTCTGGAATGTAGAAATCATTAAGATGATATAAATTAAGTTTTAAAGTAAATACATGCAATAAAATACAGATTCCTCTCTACCAGTGTCTGGCAAACCCAAGCTTTAAAGGCATCTGGAAATAGAAATGTCAATCTTCTAAAATACTGGACAGAATTCAGACTTTCATTCATTGGATTCTTCCACTTTGTTCAGGTGCAAGCGCTAGAGGTAAAGTCCTCAGGGACTGGGAAATGGATTTTGGCATAATCCCTCCTAGATAGGTTTGTTTCTACTTGGTACAATGATGTAATGCAAGGGTCTTCAAACTTGGCTCTTTTATGACTTGTGGACTTCAACTCCCAGAATTCCTCAGATAGTGTGCCTGGCTGAGGAATTCTGGGAGTTGAAGTTCACAAATCATAAAAGGGCCAAGTTTGAAGACCCCTGATGTAATGTCTCAGTGCATGGTCCAGAAATTGCAATAAGATTGGTTCATGAGCAATGTTTTTCCAACCACAATAATCATTAAAATGTTCAGATAGCAGAATAAAGTTAAAACATCTCATTTATTAAAGAAATTATAACCTGAAGGAAAAAAATTGGTTCCATTTAATATAGACATTTCTATACATTTAAAAACTATGATCTTTTCCCCGAGCTGGCCGCTTGTCACTTTAAAGATAAACTCTAACAATCCACAAAATGACACTTAGAAAGTATGTATCATTCAAAGGGCATCATCCATTCTATACCTTCAAAGGGTTTCAAATGTCTTGGTTTCATTGTGATGTGCATTTTAGCACAGATATTTGAAACATTAGGAATAAGTGATGTCAAGTGAACTGAGAAGCCTTCTCTGTTGAAAAAGCATTAAAAGATCATTAACAGGACATTAAATAAATCCCACAGGTAACAACTCTGATCACCTTTTGGATGCATCCAATCTATGCACCATGCAAAACAAGTTTGGCTTCACATGGTCCTAACAACACATTATGGTTTAGATTCAATAACTTGCACATTAATATATCTATGTTAGCATGAGAGGCCATGCTTCTGCTTAATAGCCATCTGAAGACTGAAAATACTTTCAATTTTCTGATTTTAAAATCTACCACTACAGATGTATATTTCATATCTATAGTTTTGAAATGAGACAAAGGGACAAAATACTAAATATATAACAAAAAGAGAAGCTTAAATAAATACGTCATAAATGTTCATTTGTGCTGGTGGTTTTAAAATTACACAGGCACAGCATCAGTTCACCACTTTAAAAAGAATTCTGCTGTTTTTGCCTTGTAATGATGCTATGTTAAAAAAGAAACTGTAAATAACATATCTATAAATGAACTTGTATTTATCTACTTTCTCCTCCTCTCAAATACAATTCTATACAAATGCAATAATTCTATTTTACCAAATATTCCCTGAATTAACTTGCAGATTATTTTCAGAGATCTTAGCTCAAAAAGCACCCCCCCCTTTCCTTAACTTGAGTGGCCTCAAGAAGTGAAACAGGTTTGAACTTCATTGGTGTTTGGAGTGAGAGACTCCTAGGGAATACCAGGACTATTGGAAAGCCTGAGAAATCAAAAAGAAAAAAGAAAAAGAAAGCTATCTCTATTATATTGAAGAATATAATTGTAAACTTCTTGCATACTGGACATATCCATGAAATTATTAAGAGTTAAGCTTGTGAAAATGACTTTCCTTTTTAATGTGGAGCAAATTGCTGATGACCTGAGAAGAAACCCTATTTATTTAATTAATTTAATTAATTATCAGTGAATTTAAATCAAATTTAATTTATCCATCCATGTCTTTTTCCTGATTGAAGCAGTAGCATATAGAGAATAAAGTGAAAAGAAACGGAGGGAAGGATCTTAAAGAAACCAACAATTAGGCCTTGGCAGAGATATTTCACTTGCCTTCCCAACATTATTTTCATCTCAATAATTGAAATCTGCTGTTACCCACTGCCAACCTAATCTTACCATGTGACCAGCTCTTTTTGACTGCAATGACAATGATGCTGCAATGAAAATAGCGAGATGCCCATTCAGTCCTTCTGCATTATTCAAAACCTCTCAAGAATTCAGTGTTTTATGGATAAGCTACAGCCAGGCCTTCCTCAGTAAGAGCATCTGAGATAAAAAAAGGATTTAGGACCATTTTAGCCTCTTCTTATAACATCCCTGGGCTTAATTGTGGGGAAGTTTACTGCAACTGGATACTTTAGAAAATATTAATATTTCATGAAAAATGTTGCAGGGAAAAAACCCACAATGCTTAAAGTTAAATAAAGGAATAGACATTGACACCCTGTGGGTTAAATATTTACTTTTCCTTCTTCTAGTTAATAAATAGCTATTTGAAAACATGACAATTGCTACATTTTTAAGCATAAGTCAGAATATAAGTTATAGACTACATTTGTTATACATACATACATACATACATGCATGCATGCATACACACACACACACACACACACACACACACAAACATATATAATGAAGTCCTTCTTGATATTTTAGTAAAAGCAACAACCAGTTGACTTTCCTCTTAGTACATTAAGTACATATAAATTACCTTTTCACCAATATGGTCCAAACTACTCTCTTTAAATTATTCTCATCTCTGGTTTCCCTACTCCGGTTCACATATAAATATATGATAAATTCATATTGCAAAAATGGCCTTTGTCCATATAAAAAGAAAACTTCAGATGTTTAGCTAGTCAATCTTAGGGACACTACATCCATGTTCGACTACTTTCAAGTGACTGGATACTTATATCTGCTAAATGTTCAGGAAGCTGTTAATCTTCTAGCTCCTTGTTAGAATCCAGGACTATATTGGGGATTCTATCCAGCACTACTAAAAACTATAACTTGGGGATGTAGCAGTGTGGAAATGCTGACATTGTCAAATTACTCACTCCTCAGATTAGCGTACCTATTATGCAGTTAATATATTCAATAAATCATCCAAGTAATGACATTTTATGAAGGAAAAGCAATTAGAAATGTGTTTATGATCAGGTGGAACTTTTCTCCAACTATCTATAATAGAAAATGAGAATGAAAGCTAATGAAAAAAAATTGGTGTCTTATGTCAAATGATTTACTGATTTCGTATTTATTTTGGAATGTTACATTATATAATATTCTCATTAAATTATCTCTAGGTGTGGTAGAAAAGAATTTGAGATTATTTTATAATTTTCATCTCATCCTTCCTTTTTATATGTCTAGAGCAGTATTGTATTTAAACACAGAGAACTGTTGACATAGCTAGTGAATAAATAAGCTCCAAAGATATTTCCAGTAAAACAATGATTAAGAGGAGATAGTGACTAAAACATATTGGAAAAATGGGAGGAGGAGTAAGATTGTACCAGAAATTGACAATGTGGTGGATGGATCAAAAGGCCAGACTTTAAATCATATAGTGAGATAGATAAAAGTATATTGCTTTCATTTTTGAAAACCATATGGCTTCTGTTCTTGCACACTTGGTGTTGTGGCTTAAAAACAGGAGCTTGGAAAGGCAATTTTAAAATTAATGCAGAACAATATAAATAACAACATTTATTGTTTCAGACTGTAAATCATCTCCCCAAGACTCCTAAAAGCTTATATCCTTCAATTACCCTAACATTCAAACACAGTCTCTCCTTTCTTTCCGAATGTATCCTATGGTTTTAGCCGTAAACTCAATAAAATAATGTTTTACCTTTATTAGCTTTATGGAAAGCTGTCATTTCTTTTTTTTTCCCTCATGAAAATTGTTACTTTCTGTATGGTAGGTTGTTTTCAAGTAATTTACAACCACTTTGCCTTGTGTAAAACACCAAAGGATTTCACATGAAATTTCCTAATTTCACATCAATTCTACTTAACTTTCTTAACCTTTTTTTTTTGAGGTGCTAAATATGTGGCTAATTCAAGTTTTAAATGAAAAATTAACATCAATACTCCCCAAAAGAACATAGTAAAAAAGAGAAATGAAAGACTTCCATTTTACATTGTGATGACACTGCCACTTTGGGAAAAAAAATTGAGGGGATGTTGTAGGCAAGTGATCAGATAATTGGCTGTACAAAATCAGACTTCATTTTTAAGCTGATTCTCTGGCATTTATATGTTTCTAAGAAATAGATTGTTTAATAAAAACATGGAACATAGAAAATAGAAATATATTATTTTTCAGAGCTGAAATTTAAAATCTGATCTGAGATATTTTTTTTTACTTCACTAATTATTTCTCTGATTTAATTTAGCTGGTCAACATTTTTTTAAGAGTTAACTGCTTAAGTAAAAATTACTTTCTAAATTGACAGTTTAAAGCAATACATAGAGAGTGCTAGATAATTTATGTAGAAATTAATTTATTCACCATTAGCCCAGGATAAAAAAAAATCAAAGATCAGCTATCATGCTAATGAATATCAAATTGTTTGATGAACACAGGTAGGTTTTGAAAAACAAACATGCTGCTTACAGGTTAATCACACTCCTACTTGGAAAATTACTTTCCAGCTCTTAACAATTTTCAAGTCAATTTAATAATGTGTTAACCAATGTTGTCAATTAAACTGAAATGCTCAAGGCCTCAGCAGAGCTGCCTTATGCCAGTAAATCATAATATTGCTCATATTTTTACAGTTCCTTTTAATTGATATATTCAGGGCTTTTTTTCTCATAGAACGCCCAGAACAGAGTTCCGGCACCTTTTTTGGATGGAACTTTGTAGGGTAGGCAAGGCGGGTTGTATGATGTGTGTGAGTTCTGACACCTTTTTTTTTTTTTTTTTAGAAAAAAAAGCACTGGATATATTGATTTCAAATGCTTATATCCAGTACCACTATTTCAAGTGTTTTTTTTTTATAATGATATATATTTTTAAATTTATTGTTTTATCATAGAAAATAAAATACAAAACAATAAAACAAACAAAACAAAACAAAACAATACATTCAACCCTAACAACAAAAACAAATATATGTGTGTGTGTGTCTGTGTCTCTGTCTGTGTCTCTGTGTGTCTGTGTATTTGTTTTCTGTTACAATTTGAATAATTAAAATTAACAAGGAGTCAAATAGTAAGTATAGATAGTCCTTGACTTATGACCACAATTGAGCCCAAAATTTCTGTTGCTAAGTGAGACATTTGTTAAGTGAGTTTTGCCCCATTTTATGACCTTTCTTGCCACAGTTGTTAAGTGAATCACTGCAGTTGTTAAGTTAGTAACACAAATGTTAAATGAATCTGATTTCACCATTGGCCTTGCTTATTAGAAGGTAGAAAAAGGTGATCAGATGACCCCAGGACACTGCAATCATTATAAATATGAGTCAGTTGCCAAGCATCTGAATTTTGGTCACTTGACCATGGGCATGTTGCAATGGTCGTAAATGTGAAAAATGGTCCTAAATCATTTTTTTCAGTGCCATTACAACTTCAAATGGTCACTAAATAAACTATTGCAAATCAAGTCTACCTGTAAAAAGTTAAAGCATATGGAAAGCAAATAGGATTGAATTGCTCTATCTTTCTCCTATGGTAGATTATCTAACAAAATAGCCATGGGACTTTGTGTTCCAAAACCAGGCCTAAGGCCTAAACGAAACACATAGGGGAAACTGGCCTTATCCAAGAATAACCTAGATCACATTTTTTTTTTAAATAGCAACTTGCCTTATGTCCTGCCTTTATTTTCAGTCCCAAATTCCTGAAAAGAAATTCAATATTAATCTGCAGTCATATTTTCAACATCAAACTTACTGAAAACAAGAATCACAGATTTTCACTGACTTGTGTCAGATCTTTGGAAAGAACTTTCATTCATTGCATTCCAGAAAAAGGGAAATAAAATAATATATCCATCTATGTCCTTGTTTCAAGTGATGTGAATTCAGAACCACTAAGATATAAGAGTTGCAAAGCCATTAAGCTTTTTTTTCTCTAAATCTGAAATACATTCTAGGACAGCTGACTGAGAATAGACAATAGTGACCCAAATGGGAATTATTTCTGAGTAGAACTATACAAGTTTCATTTAAGCTTTCATTATATATATATTTATGAATGACATATAACTAATAAATAAATATATGAAATAAGTCATTCATGCTTATTAAATTTGTTTCTCTTGCATATATTTTGCTGTATTCAGGTATTCTCATCTTATCTTTAGAGGAAACTCCACCACAGATGGAGTCTGTGCCATCCATCTCACCTTATATGCCACCCATCTCACCATATTGGTGAGATGGGAAGATTATAAATTTAATGAATAAAATAAATAAATAAAAGCACTCTTGCATCCAACAACACTATTTATGGTTAAATAAGAATTGGTACAACTTCCAAATTAGATCACACCCAATATTAAAAATATTTTGAAGATCAATTAACAGTTAATTAGTTAATCCATTTAATTATTTAACAGAATTTAAAGTTTAAAAACTACTACATTATAGCCATCTGATTGCAGTGTACATTTAGAATAAAGATACATTTGTTATGCACTTCTGAGGACCAAAAGTGAAAGGATAATAGACTTGTCAAATGGCTGAAGATTATGAGATGTTCAAGGTTTGAAGCAAGAATTCATTTGTATTTATTTATTTGAAAAGTAAACTACTTAGAACTTTTTCATTTCTTGTCTGATTACATTTCCTTTACATTTGTTACTTCTACTGGAACTGAAATCTATCAGAATTCAAATAAATCCATACGGGCAACCTCAGGAATATGCTGCTTTCATTATGATACATGTGTAAAAGGGGCAGGGGTTGTGTTGTAAAATCGTAACATTGCTTTTATCATTCTCTCTCCTCTTATTTTCCTGCAGATGGGTAGCAGCAGGAGTCCTGAAAGTCTGTGTATTTTTTAAAAAAAGGATTCTGTTATCCCTCTACATCAGGGGTAGTCAACCTTGGCTCTTTTATGACTCGTGGACTTCAACTCCCAGAATTCCTGAGCCAGCATAGCTGGCTCAGGAATTCTGGGAGTTGAAGTCCACGAGTCATAAAAGAGCCAAGGTTGACTACCCCTGCTCTACATTGATGTAGTTCCCATCTTCAAAAAAGGGGAAAAAGAGGACCCAGGAAATTACAGACCTATCAGCCTGACCTCAATACCTGGGAAGATTCTGGAAAAGATAATCAAACAACGAATCAGCGAACGCCTACAGACAAACAAAGTCATTACTAAAAGCCAACACGGGTTTGTCAAAAACAGATCATGCCAGACAAATCTTATTGCATTCTTTGACCAAGTGACAAAATTAGTGGACCAGAGGAATGCTGTGGATATAATTTACTTGGACCTCAGTAAGGCATTTGACAAAGTAGACCACAACCTACTACTTGAGAAGATAGAAAAATGCAGGTTAGACAGCATCACCACCAGATGGATCCGTAGCTGGCTGACCAGCCGTACTCAGCGTGTGGTCCTCAATGGAACCGCATCTACATGGAGGGAAATGTGTAGTGGGGTGCCCCAGGGCTCTGTTCTGGGCCCAGTGCTCTTCAACATCTTCAACAACGATCTGGACAAGGGGATAGATGGGGAACTCATCAAATTTGTGGATGACACCAAGCTGGCAGGAATAACCAACACTCCAGAAGACAGGCTTAGGATACAGGAGGATCTGGACAGACTTGAACACTGAGCGCTATCTAACAAAATGAAATTCAATGGTGAAAAAAGTAAGGTTCTACATTTAGGCAAGAAAAACCAAATGTACAGGTATAGTATAGGGGGTACCTTGCTCAATAGTAGTAACTGTAAGAGGGATCTCGGAGTCCTAGTGGACAATCATTTAAATATGAGCCAGCAGTGTGCTGCAGCTGCCAAAAAGGCCAACACAGTGCTAGGCTGCATTAACAGAGGGATAGAATCAAGATCACGTGAAGTATTAATACCACTTTACAATGCCTTGGTAAGGCCACACTTGGAATACTGCATCCAGTTTTGGTCACCAGGATGTAAAAAAGACGTTGAGACTCTAGAAAGAGTACAGAGAAAAGCAACAAAGATGATTAGGGGACTGGAGGCTAAAACATATAAGGAACGGTTGCTGGAATTGGGTATGTCTAGTTTAACAAAGAGAAGGATGAGGGGGGACATGATAGCCATTTTCCAATATCTCAGGGACTGCCACAAAGAAGAGGGAGTCAAGCTATTTTCTAAAGCACCTGAAGGCAGGACAAGGAGCAATGGGTGGAAGCTAACCAAAAAGAGAAGCAACCTAGAACTAAGGAGAAACTTCCTGACGGTTAGAACAATTAACCAGGGGAACAACCTGCCTCCAGAAGCGGTGAATGCGCCAACAATGGAAGTTTTTAAGAAGAAACTGGACAGCCATTTGTCCAAAATGGTATAGGGTTTCCTGCCTGAGCAGAGGGTTGGACTAGATGACCTCCAAGGTCCCTTCCAACTTTATCATCATCATCATCATCATCATCATCATCATCATCATCATCATCATCATCATTATTATTATTATTATTATTATTATTATTATTATTATTATTTTCTGTAGAAAATCTTAATGAAAATGGCTTAAAGGAGTTCCTAATTAAGCAAAATGTATTACTAATTAAATTTAATTGGCAAAACTTCAAAAAATAGGTAGTTCAAAAAACGTGTTGGATTTTAAGTTTATTTTCTAAATTATGGTTTGGGAAATAATATTTGCAAAGTTTCAGAAGGATGGAGATATAATTTATGAGTGATAATTAATCAAATATAACTTTCTGAATCTTTCAGGCCAGTTAACAGAATAATATTTTAAAATATTCATATGTGGTTGAGTAGATCAAAGACACTTTAACAGCATTATATAATAGCGTAAAATGAAGAAGATGTGGATACAGTTGAATGCAAAGGAAGGTATAAACTGCCCAGGAATAACAAACACAAGAAACGTAGAGGCTATTTCAAATGCACAAATCCAGTTTATGAAACCTTTATACACAACTTAGATCTTTACCTAACTGACAAATTTAGAAAATTGAGGTTCCTGTCTACTAAGAAAAAAATAAGCCTGGGCAAACTTTTAGACAAATAATTTAAAAGTCAAACAGAAAGGGATCACTGGCTATCATTCAGTGATCTTCCTTTTTTCTTGGGTAGAGCTGTTCACTAAGAATGTGCTCAACACAGTTTCAAGTATAAAAATGTGGATGCAGTATCTTCGTTATTTTGTGCAAACCTACAAACTAGGCCAGTACATTTCAACTGGCCTATATTTAAAGCAACATAAGAGAAAACTACTTTAGTGTTATTTAAAGGCTCCTATTTGAAAAGTGCATAGTTTCTAAAAAGATTTTCTAACTTGAAACCCTGCAGCTGTAATTTCCATGCCACTCATTCTAAAAGCTATTGAAACCCAAAAAGCAGACAGATTCCTTTGCCAGCTGCTGCAGGTGTGGTAGCAAGAAAAATTGGAAAAGGCATCAATGGAAGATCAGAAGTATTTTTTTTTTAAAAAAAAAGAGAGAGAGAAAAACCACCATGTTTATAAATGGGATATTTGGGTTGTAATTATTGCACTAAGAAACAACTACCAGCCAGCAAAACAGATGGCAATCTCACTGCCCACTAGATTTAAAAATATCTCTGGGGATTTAAAACAACGAGCAGGCTTTCTGCAATTAATCTAACAACTAAGAATTGTATCTGGAGCACTAATTGAAAGCTTAGCTTTGAATAAATGAGTTTTCTCAAAGAGAAACCGAGGTTCCAAAACTGCATTAACTTTTTCATTTTTTAATACTGAATCATATTAACAACTTCCCAGAGAAAGTGATGGATTTCTCTTTCACTTTTCTTTTAAAACTAATCTTTCATGAATAATGCAACCATTTCCAAATTCCAACTCTTTAGGATTAAGCTAACAGCTCTAGTCTTGCTTATCAAACTTTTAAGCTTCCGCAACTCGGAGGTAGTGCATATACCAGCCTTATAACCTATTGTTATTTCAACAAAAGTCACTGCAAGATATCTAAGTCCTGCCACAATGACAATTCTGATTTGCCACTGTATGTAACATTTTATTTATTTATTTATTAGATCTACATGCCGCTTTAGATTCAAGAGCTCCCAAGGCAGGATATAAATACTACCCCTTATTTGTCTTGCCTCCTGTTTTTCCTCACAATGACCCTGTGAGGGTGCTTATCAGTTTGCTTCTTCTTGGGGTTCCTCTGAACATTATACTGTATAAGACTAACGTGAACTAGAGACCACTAGGGAATCACACTGCTAGCAGCCAAAGTAGCCTAGAGGAGCTGGGTAGATTCCTGTCCTCACTGCATCAACCAATGAGACCTGGCAGATTTTAGCCATATGCTGAAAGAGTAGAACAACGTTGTTTTAAAATTGGAATGGCTAAAGAAAACTTTAAGCTTCTTTTGGTACAGGATGGAGATGAGACAAAGGCAAGACCAGGAGGTCACAGCAAGAGAAAAGTGGACAAATTGATGAAAGCAAGCATGGGAAGAAATGATGGGATTTGCTCAATGAAGCACTCAATGAAACCACTTTACCTGCTTTACCTGTCACTTAAATAGGTATGGGAAATTTTGTGCATGTTCAGTGCATCTTTCTTGCTCTTGCAAGTCAAGATAGTGGGAGCAAGCAACACCAATCAATCTCTCTGTTTCATTCTTAAAAGTAAAGGGACCACATGGAGTATCTTTGATTAAAGTATTTTTCTCAAGGACAGAGAAAAAGTAGATTGTTGTTGTTTTTTTCTTCCTGTTGAAATACTTTCTTCAAGAACAGAGAGCTGCATTTTGTGGAATGAAAACCAGTCTAATATGCAAAGACTTATACTGCATATTACAAGCAACTGTTAGTACTGATTTACAACCCACTAGATATTTAAAAGTTAGGTAGCCTGTCATTATTATATATTTTTTCTTCCTACCATAAGATGATGCTACTATGATCTGGAAGAGGCAAACATTTGGTTCAATCAGGTTTTGGATTAGAACTACATTTTTTATAAAGAGACTTGAGATAATACATGAATAGAGATTTATGTTGAGAAAAAATGAAAGTGACAGATTTGCCCACCCAGGCATGCAATCACTTTGATCACTTAGCTCTTAAAAATTGGGTTGTATTCCTATATATATTCAGCCATGTTTCAGCACCTTCTTCTTCTTTTCAGGCTGGCAAATCCATGTTATTTTGGGTCAGTATTCCTACTGAAATTAACCAGTAAAGGTACATGGAAATTCCAGTTTATTTTCAACCTATCAACGTTTCACATAGTTTCAAAAGGTGAAAAGAATTTGAGGTTTTTTTTTAATAGAAATGAAATGTAAAAAATGTGAAATAGTTTGTCCAATTTTATTTCATTTAGAATCAAGACAAAAAGATCTCAACTGGTAAGTGAAAAATGAGATTGGAGTAAATCAAGTCTTCCAAGATATGATTTAATCTTTTCTAACAACTAATTATGTGTAGTTATTTGTTTGTGCCAGTAATACACATTGTCATTGGACAATTATGCCTGAGAACTAAATAACTATCTTGAAAGTTTTTCAACCAGAAATGTGAGATATAAATTTGATAATAGAAATAAGAATAACAATGATAATATGAATGAATGGATGGATGAGGAGGAGAGGGTTTATAGCCTGCCTTTCCTAATGCAGAAGTATATAATCAATATAAATATCATGGTGTCTTGTCTATCTATCCATGTTCTATTTATCTAAAATGTAATAATGTAAATCATGTTTACTAACTAGCATCCTTTTCATACTAATAATTGACTGTTTAATTAATTTAATAAATAACTCAGTAATGTTGATCTAATTGCTAAATTCTTTGCTTTGGCTGTTGAACTTTTACCCTTGTGTTTTCCAAGAAAAGTAGGCTGTCGGAATTCAGGACATGTACAAGATACATTGAATGGAATCACATAAATAACATTTTTTCAATAGCTACTCTAAATAATATTTTCTAGTAATGATCAGGAATTGTTTAATTTATAGCAGCATATGAAAATTAAGTAACATTCAATAGCTGTTGGAATCAATCATTAGAAAATACAAGGGATAATAATCACAACGTTGAGCTAGTGGACAGGAAGTAATTAACCACTGAGGTCTGTGATTCAAATCAAATATTCAGATTGAATCAGAACTGTCAAACTGAATGCCTCTGAAATTTCTTTTCTGAATTGGGGGAGAAATCTTAATTTAACAGCAGTTTGAGTTGGATTTTCACATTCACTTTTCAGTCATAGATGATAGACTGAATCAGACTGCAAATCCAAATAAAACTGATTATTTAAACTGGATTTGGAGGAGAAATTTAACTTCCACATCCCATATCCACCCTGGACTTCTGTTTTGATAATAGTACTTCCTAGGAGACACAGATGAGAAAGTCTATGTTGGCAAACCCTGATTCACATATACAATAAGGAAGTTTTAGTATGCATACTGAATACTGGTTACCACAATGTAAAAAAAGGTGTTGATATTCTAGAAAGAGTGCAGAGAAGAGCAACAAAGATAATTAGGGAACTGGAGGTTAAAACATAAAAGAATGGTTGCTGGAATTGAGTATGTCTAGTTTAATGAAGAGGAGGACTAGGGGTGACATGATAGCAGTGTTCCAATATCTCAGGGATTGGCACAAAGAAGAGGGAGTCAAGCTATTCTCCAAAAAACCTGAAGGCAGGACAAGAAGCAATGGATGGAAACTAATCAAAGAGAGAAGCAACCTAGAACTAAAGAGAAATTTCCTGATGGAAATTGTTAGAACAATTGTTAGAACAATTAATCAGTGGAACAACTGATCCACAGAAGTTGTGAATGCTCCAACACTGGAAGTTTTTAAGAAGAGACTGGACAACGATTTGTCTGAAATGGTATAGAGCTTCCAGCCTAAGCAGGAAGGGACTAGAAGACCTTCAAGGTTCCTTCCAACTCTGTTATTCTGTTATTCTGCATACTTGGGATAGTGTATGGGGAATCTCTACATGAAGGGGAATCATAGCCAACATTTATTAACTACAATTGCTTATTAACTTAAAAGCAAACAAATTTCTGTATATAAGGCCATCTCATAGTCACTAAAGATGGAAACTAATGCCCTGGTTGTTTCTGTGGGATATTAGGCACATGGCCCACGTACCTGAGAAATTCAGCTGAATCCTCACATGGTAGTGATGTTACCAAAAATATTGGACATGTTTTGATTCTTGATGAAGTGGTGGACTATTACAAAAGAGGAGTGCTTCATTGTGGCTGAGGGGTTAGTTAGATGCAGTAGCTATACAACAAACATATCTCCTCTCTTTTTCACACACATCGCCAAGATCACCAACATGTTACATTTGTAAGAACTTTGAAAGTGTCAAGAACTTTGGTTCTCTGATTTCACTAGCAGCTAATGGTGTCCTGCCACCATGAGGACAGATATGTATCTCGCTTTCTCCCCATGTGTGTATTCTCATTTATTCCTATCAAATGCCTGAAAATAGTCTTTGGCTTCCTGAATATATTTCAATTTAATTGCTATAATTGAACAGTTCTTCTTATATGTAGTTGGAAAAAGAAAGGGGAAAAGCAGGTGGGTGGAAAAATAAATAAATAAATAAATAAAGAGCACACTTCCTGTCACAAGAAACTTATTCTATAAAAAATGTCAGTCTTAGTCACTGGTAGTCTGAAATAGCAAGTTTCATCAGGAAAGAAAGGCATCTATTTAAAGTCATCAGCTGAGAACATGTTTCCTATGTAGTGTGTTTTCTGATATAGAGATCATTACAACTGTGATAAGCAATTTAGGCCAACAACAGCAACAAAAAAGTTGGTACATGACACCGGATAAATTGTCAAAAATGTATAAGGGAATTTCAAATATTTGTTGGAAATGTAAACATATTGAGAGAACATTTTTTTTTCATTTCTATTGGACATCTAACTGGGCTAGAAAATATTGGGATTAAGGATCAGGTATATATTATAATGCAGGAGATTTAAAAGCGAATGTGCAATTTAAACCAGAGGCCTTTATTTGGGGCTTAATGGACAAACAAATAGGTACAAATGTTATTTCTACTTGGAAACCATTTTTGGATTTTTTTGAAAGAAATGAAAAATTGATTCTGGTATTGGATGATTAGAATTGTATGGGATTATGGAAATCATGTTGATAAATATTAATTTTAGAATAAGAATTTGATGTATTTTTTTATATTGATTGGAACAGGAGAGGGGGAGCTCTTTGAGTAATGTTTTCAGTAACCAGGAGTGTCTTTGATTAATGTTTCTAGTTTTTTGAAGTAACAAAGAAAATTCTCAATCAGGAACATGAGGTCTGATAAACCTGGTTCCAACTTGATAAATACCAGGATTGTACACAGATTTGAACTCTAGCCACTTCAGAATTCACTATGTCTTATTACGATATAATATAAAAACCACACCTACTAAAAATGAGGATGAGCATTAACAAGATCATACTAATAACAGGGATGCTATGAAATGTTTTGTGGTACATATAAAACTACTGAGCATGCGTGCTTTATCATAGATGTGTCAAATGATACAAACCAATGAAAGAACTCATGTCTTTACACAAAGGGAAAAAACAGACCAACCTATCAAAATTAGTGCCATAAAAAACAGTATAGAAACACAAGTTAAGATAGGGAAGAAAATGATAAGTGAGCACCTGTCCAGCCTAGACGAGTTCAAATCACCAGGACCAGATGGATTACATCCCAAGGTTCTCAACTGGCAGATGTGATCTCAGAACCACTGAACTATATTTTTCAAAGATCTTGGAGCACTGGGGAACTACCAGAGGACTGGAAAAGAGCTGAGGTAGTTCCCATCTTCAAAAAAGGGAAAAAATGGATTCAGGAAATTACAGACCTATCAGCCTGACCTCAATACCTGGGAAGATTCTGGAAAAGATAATCAAACAATGAATCAGCGAACACCTACAGGCAAACAAAGTCATTACTAAAAGCCAACACGGGTTTGTCAAAAACAGATCATGCCAGACAAATCTTATTGCATTCTATGACCAAGTGACAAAATTAGTGGACCAGAGGAATGCTGTGGATATAATTTACTTGGACTTCAGTAAGGCATTTGACAAAGTAGATCACACCCTACTACTCGATAAGATAGAAAAATGTGGGTTAGACAGCATCACCACCAGATGGATTCGTAGCTGGCTGACCGGCCGTACTCAGCATGTGGTCCTCAATGGAACTGCATCTACATGGAGGGAAGTGTGTAGTGGGGTGCCCCAGGGCTCTGTCCTGGGCCCAGTGCTCTTCAACATCTTCATCAATGATTTGGACGAGGGGATAGACGGGGAACTCATCAAATTTGCGGATGACACCAAGCAGGCAGGAATAGCCAACACTCCAGAAGACAGGCTTAAGATACAGAAGGACCTGGACAGACTTGAACACTGGGCGCTATCTAACAAAATGAAATTCAATCGTGAAAAAAGTAAGGTTCTACATTTAGGCAAGAAAAACCAAATGCACAGGTATAAAAACTAAATGTACAGGTATAAAAACCAAGATCATACTAATAACAGGGGTACCTTGCTCAATAGTAGC
>NW_015386898.1:175169-200456 GCF_001527695.2 Protobothrops mucrosquamatus
TTAAATATGAGCCAGCAGTGTGCTGCAGCTGCCAAAAAAGCCAACACAGTGCTGGGCTGCATTAACAGAGGGATAGAATCAAGATCACGTGAAGTATTAATACCACTTTACAATGCCTTAGTAAGGCCACACTTGGAATACTGCATCCAGTTTTGGTCACCACGATGTAAAAAAGATGCTGAGACTCTAGAAAGAGTACCGAGAAGAGCAACAAAGATGATTAAGGGACTGGAGGCTAAAACATATAAGGAACGGTTGCTGGAATTGGGTATGTCTAGTTTAACGAAAAGAAGGACGAGGGGGGACATGATAGCAGTGTTCCAATATCTCAGGGGCTGCCACAAAGAAGAGGGAGTCAAGCTATTCTCCAAGGCGCCTGAAGGCAGGACAAGAAGCAACGGATGGAAACTAATCAAGGAGAGAAGCAACTTAGAACTAAGGAGAAACTTCCTGACAGTTAGAACAATTAACCAGTGGAACAACCTGCCTCCAGAAGCAGTGAATGCTCCAACACTGGAAGTTTTTAAGAAGAGACTGGACAGCCGTTTGTCTGAAATGGTGTAGGGTTCCTGCCTGAGCAGGGGGTTGGACTCGATGATCTCCAAGGTCCCTTCCAACTTTATTATTATATTATATAAACTGTATATAAAGTCATTCTCTACATTTCTAAGGAACAATTCTCCTTTTTTCTATAAGATGCCTCTCTCCTTCTTTATGCATAAATAAAGATATATTGAACTATTTTTATGGCTTGGATTCTATTTGGGCAAGACACACTGGACTATCGAATCTTGCTGATATTTATGACTAGCAATATCTGTATCAGAGAAAGTTGGAAGGCAGTTTTCCCCATTTTCCTCTTTCTTTGTTGCACTTTCACCTTTTTTCTTTCCTGAACTTCTTTGTTTTTCAATTTTATTTGTTTTATATAGTAACTTTATATTTTTTTTGAAAATCAGTAAAGAGGATGAATATTTGAAAATTCTATGTGCATAACATAAAGATATAGACAACATATAGTGTGTTGTCTATATCTTTATGTTATTCACATAGAATTCATTCACAACTTCTGGAGGCAAATCATTCCACTGATTAATTGTTCTAACAGTCAGGAAATTTCTCCTTAGTTCTCAGTTGCTTCTCTCCTTGATATAGAAAGTTGCAACTTAGTTTCTATATGAACAGAGTGACATGATGGCATTGAAATAAATAACCAGCCAATGAATTTTATCACCTCCTTAAGCCTGTCTATAAGAGCACTTTGGGGATGACAGAACTATAATTGCCTGGGGCTTCATTCACTTCCTCAGCTTCCTTAATGTGGCCAGCCAACATCCTTAACTTTGCCATCTCTTGTGTTAATGGTATTTTACGCTTTAAGCACTGATCCTGTCAACACATCTGGCAGTTCAGCTCATTTCTCAACACTTTAATATACACTCACACTGGCTAATCCTGGTAGCATTCATAGGTCAGAATTGATTCTGCATGATGGGAGTGGGTTTAAATTTCCTGACAATGAGTGAATTGTTATTAGGCTAACCCTAATAGGTGTGGACCAGGCATTTTCTTACTTTTAAAGAAGAGCAGAAGGTAAGGTTCTGAATTTATTTTTGTGTTATTATCTCTATGACATTGTGTCTAGCTTGTTGTACTGGTTCTTCTTTCTAAATGATGATTAAGATAGCACATTTCCAGAAGCCACAGATGTAACACAATCTACAATCAGTGATAAGGTGATCCTTCCGAAAGAGACCATCTTTCTTTTTAAACTGTTAATATGAACAGTTTATTGCTAAATCTATTCTAGCAACAGTATTAAAATGTCTTTGGGTTAAGTAATTATGAGTGCAACATTATCAGCAAAAATTTCACTTTATACAAAGCAGGATTTTTGAATAGGAACTGTTAGTCAAAGGGTTGATTATATCAATCATAGCAACTGTATGATCAGTACTGCAAAAATGATTTTTATTAGTAGATTAACAAAAATATAGTTGATTAACTGATGGCTATATTTAAATAGTAATCCTAGCTAATATCATCGCTATATTTGAGAATTAGGTGTGTGTATTCAGAAGTAATACTTACACACACATTAAATGTCAGTATTTTTTTTCATTATTTGAACCAAATCAATCTGTTAGGTGAGAAGGCCTGATGGGTACCAAAATCTTGCATCTCATGAGACCTTTTGGGAAAACTAAGAATATTCTTCAACAGCATCTGTAAGGTAGAACTCTGAAAATCAGTAATCTATAAGCTGACTGTAGAGAAACTGACTGTAGAGAAACACATTTAAATTTGAGTTCTCTAGAAAAGGAAGAAGCTCTGTTCCCAAATAGACTTTAAATAAGATGATGATGTTGATAAGAATCTCAGATAGTCCTTTTTTTATTCTTGGATCAATAAAGCTCAGATCTAACCACCTAGTACATATTTTGCAACCCAATTTCTCCTCTTCCACCAAATTACCTAGAAAGAGAATTGCAGTCCCAGGCACACCTTGAGTTCTGTTTTTATCAGTCATCAAATTAAAATGCCTTCCCAATACAGTCCATATTATCCATCCAAAACTTTATTCAAGGACAGGACAAAAAAATACCTTCAGAAGCTCCAACTGTCCAGAATGCAGCAACACATGCAGTTTTGGCTTACCAGAATCTGCCAATATAATACTATTGTTTTGCGACGTGCACTGGCTTGCGATAGGCTTCTAGTAGCAATTTAAGGTACTGGTTATCATTTATAAAACTCAGCATTGTGCGGGGCCAGGTTATTTGTTGGACTGCCCAACTCCAATGGTTTCTGCTCATCCCACAAGATCAGCAGGGAAGAGATATTTTGGACCCTTCTGTGAACAAAATATTGTCAAGTGGTGATCAGGAGATGAGCCATCCCTATTGCAATTCAGTGAAGGCCATATGGAACCACATCCCTGTAAGTTTCAGGTGAACTTTGTTAATTTCCCCTCTTTGACCTTGATCGGAGATGTCAATTGAGCTGAGTGCGTAAAGTTGTGTTGGGGTGAAGGGAGGTTTCAGATGGTGTATTAGGAGTATAGATTCTACTGTTTTGTTCATGTGTGTTGTGTTATATTGTTGACATGTTTGTATATATAACTAGAAACCCATGATCCATTGGTCATTTCAGAGATATTACTTTACCTAGACAGAGAAACAGAATGATCATGGGTAGGCAAAAAAGCAGTGGGAGTTGGAGCAACTTTTGACCTCCTGCCAGCTTCTTTACTGAGTTTTGTAGAAACTGTCGTGGAGCATCTGAAACCTACCGACCTGCCTGCAGCATATGGCAGCACTAAACACCAGCAATGCAGTGGCATTAAAGTAGCAACACCTTTCCCATATTTCATTCCCACAGGAGTCATTGGTTCTGGCACTCAGTCAATTAGTCCATTAGAGTTTCCTTGGTTCAATAAGTGTTGCCCTATATCTTCCAGTTTCATAGAATTGAAGGTAAGAAACAATCAAATAGACTTGAGAGTTTTAGTAATATATATATATTTGTTGTCCAAAATCACTATGTCGAGATAAGATTTCCCTCTTGTGAATTTGAAGGTCTTTGTGTTCAGAGAAGAGTCTGCATGGAAACACATTTTAACTATTATATTTTCTGTCACCAGCTGCAATAAACAAGTCCTTTATACATAAATGCAAGAAGCAAACAGATGTTTTAGCTCTGAAAATTAGGCAGCAGGAAGCTCTGATCAGAATGCAGTGACAGAGAGCAGAGCAAACAAAAAAATAAAGAGAGAGGAAAGGATAATCAATTTTACTGTGATAGGAGCCAGTCAAATGAGATGGCTAAATAGAGGGCAGTAGAAAAGAAATATAAATTGCACCAAAAGCTTACCTAAAAGATGTTCTGCTAATTGTACAGCACTAATATAGCACTAGTATCTGATAGCAGTGTTCCAATATCTCAGGGGTTGCCACAAAAAAGAGGGAGTCAAGCTGAAGGCAAGACAAGAAGAAATGGATGGAAACTAACCAGGGAGGGAAGCAACCTAGAACTAAGGAGAAATTTTCTGATAGTTAGAACAATTAATCAGTGGAACAACCTGCCTCCAGAAGCTGTAAATGCTCCAACGCTGGAAGTTTTTAAGAAGAGACTAGACAGCCATTTGTCTGAAATGGTATAGAGTTTCCTGCCTGAGCAGGGGGTTGGACTAGATGACCTCCAAGGTACCTTACAACAACAGCAACAACAGCAACAACAACAACAACAACAACAACAACAACAACAACAACAATAATAATAATAATAATAATAATAATAATAATAATAATAATAATAATAATAATAATAATAATAATAATAATAATAGATTAATTACCCAAGCTGGCAATTTGGCATTAATATATTTCTTTTATCAGAAAAATTATATTGTTCTAAGCTTAACTCTGTTATACAGCATGTTATGAACATAATCACAGTACTTCATGAACTAACTGGAGCACAGACTCATTTCTTAAGTTCAGTATACAATATATAATTGCTGTAATTGGTAACACCATTTAATTCAACTGTCCCAATGTAATGTTTTCCCAATGTCTTCAGCCCTCATACTGTTTGAAATTATGGTAATTAAAATTATGAGAAGCCAAACCAATCCATAAACTATTAAGAATGGGCATATATAATTAATTTCTTCCAGAGAATTTCCTCCTTGTGTGGGAACTTACACTAATTATAAGGAGTCTGAGAGCAATGCTGATAGATGCTGATGACTTCTTGGTAGAATCATCCCTGCAGGTAATATTGAAATAGAGAAGCCAAGAGTAGTCCATAGGGAGAGCAGGTAGCCAATCAGCTTAAGAAAATTAGGTATTTTAATTTATATAGATAGGTAAATGATAAATGATAATCATATATTGAAGAAATACAAGAACCTGGAAATACAGAATATGATTCAAAGGTAATGGCAAACCATTTCCAACAATCTTGCAATATTGCCAAGAACATTGCAGGGACTAGTTCAAGCAGTTGCCAGGTATCAACACTGTCTTGAATACACCAGAAAAAAGTCATGAGGATGGATGGCTGGATTAGAAGAAAAGACTTATGTTAGCCAAAGGTAAAGGAAGTTGAAGGGAAAGACAATGGATGTAGGTGAATTGTATTGGGGTTGACCCTAGAAGAGCTTTGATTGTCCTTTGAACAGGTTGACATAGAAGACATTTGTCCCTACAATTCATGAATCAAGTCCAAATTGACAGCACATAACAAATTCACAGTTAATGGTCTGATATGCCAAGAGCAGTTTGTTTATTTTATACTAGCTATAATTAAGCATATCCAACACTGGATGTTTCCAAACATGATTGCAATCACCTACCAAAAAACAATAATATCATGTTCTAGATATAATAAGAGAGAGAAGAAAATATTGCCTGGAGTTTGATTTCAGATGAACTTTTTGTCACTTATTTTGCAATCAAGGCATTATTAAGAGAACAATTACAACCTGCAAAAAAAGCGATGAAACATTCTTTTCTACTTGCCTTGTCAGATGTAAATCTCATTCATTTCAGTGGGATTACTCCCTGTTAAATAGACTTTAAGAGTACAGTCTAATGTTGGAATGTATGTCAGCTCAAATGTATGGGTACATAAACGTCTAACATTTTGGCATTATTAAAGTCTTATGCTAAGCAAACATTTTGACAGACTGAACAAAATTGAGATAAAAACATCCTAATTCTTCCCCCCCCCCATCCACAAATATTTTTCTAAATAACACACAGTTTATTCTTCACTACTGTTGTGCCAAAAAGTGCCTTGAAGCATCTAACTTCCAACTGCCAAATGGTGAATCCAACCCTGACATCCCTGCCTGGAAAAAAAAAATAATAATAATCCTTAACTCTTGATATGGTAATAGACTTGGCAGCAGGAAGCCATTCCAGAATAAGCTCACCCACAATTTAGCAGAGACATGTAAATGAGGGAGAGCTACCCACATCTTTTCACCTCAGTTGTTCAGAAAGGTACATATCAGGGAGATGATTAAAGCAGTTTGAAACAACTCCAGAGCTTCAAAGTGTGTTTTATCATTCATTCTTGGGCCTGGATGAGACAATGCAGGAAACAGATAGCTGATAGAGTTCTGTTCATGCCATACTCTTTAAAACTACTTAAATATAGTTCATTTTATTTTTGTCCCCACATATTAGATCCTTAAATGTAGCCATATTAGCAGTATTCTTCTTCAAACATTAACCTCAAACTTTCATCCATCATTGCATCTGAATTTTCAATTGTGGCACCACAATTTTTGATATATTGCTACTTGTCTTCTGAGAATTTAAAGTTTAAGGTAAAGTTCCCACTGGCATTATATAGCTTGGTACTTATTGTGGCTAGAAATAAATATTGAAATATAAACAAATGTACCAATTATATTTAGCACACATTAAACTCAATTTATATTAACAATGCTACTACATTGAATCTATGTGTCCAATTCTGGGCACCATACTTTAAGAATAATTCAGGAAAAGGGGACCAGGAACTTATAGTTAAGTTATCCAGGGAGATAAAAAAAAAGAAAAGAAAACCTGGGCATGTTTAGACCATTAAGGTAGACTATGTTAATATGCTTCTACAAATACTGCCTGTCTATAACATAGAAGATGATCAAAACCTATTTTCTATTATCAAAGTGGCTACTCTTAAGTTACATGAGGGCACTTTCACCNATAATAATAATAATAATAATAATAATAATAATAATAATAATAATAATAATAATAATAATAATAATAATAATAATAAAGTTGGAAGGGACCTTGGAGGTCATCGAGTCCAACCCACTGCTCAGGCAGGAAACCCTATACCATTTCGGACAAATGGCTGTCCAGTCTCTTCTTAAAAACTTCCAGTGTTGGAGCATTCACCGCTTCTGGAGGCAGGTTGTTCCACTGGTTAATTGTTCTAACTATCAGGAAGTTTCTCCTTAGTTCTAGGTTGCTTGTTTCCTTGATTAGTTTCCACCCTTTGATTTTTGTCCTGCCTTCAGGCGCTTTGGAAAATAGCTTGACTCCCTCTTCTTTGTGGCAGCCCCTGAGATATTGGAACACTGCTATCATGTTCCCCTTCTCTTCATTAAATTAGACATACCCAATTCCAGCAGCCATTCCTTATATGTTTTAGTCTCCAGTCCACTAATCATCTTTGTTGCTCTTCTCGGTACTCTTTCTAGAGTCTCAACATCTTTTTTACATTGCGGTGACCAAAACTGGATGCAGTATTCCAAGTGTGGCCTTACCAAGGCATTGTAAAGTGGTACTAACACTTCATGTGATCTTGATTCTATCCATCTGTTAATGCAGCCTAGCACTGTGTTGGCCTTTTTGGCAGCTGCAGCACACTGCTGGCTCATATTTAAGTAATTGTCCACTAGGACTTTGAGGTCCCTCTCACAGTTACTACTATTGAGCAAGGTACCCCCTATACTATACCTGTATATTTGGTTTTTCTTGCCTAAATGTAGAACCTTGCTTTTTTCACCATTGAATTTCATTTTGTTAGATAGTGCACAGTGTTCAAGTCTGTCTAGATCCTTCTGTATCTTAAGCCTGTCTTCTGGAGTGTTGGCTATTCCTGCCAGCTTGGTGTCGTCTGCAAATTTGATGAGTTCCCCATCTATCCTCTCGTCCAGATCGTTGATGAAGTTGTTGAAGAGCACTGGGCCCAGAACAGAGCCCTGGGGCATCCCATTCCACTGCAACCCCAGGAGAATATCTTTATCAGATCAACTATAGTGTAGTGATTATAAATCTATTTCTAAAACATTGAATATTTGTTCTGAAACATTTCTCAGTCTGCATAATACACTATGCAGAGAAAGTTTGTATAACTAATAAGTGTAAGCCTCCTAATAAGTTTGCTTCTGAAAATGGAATTTTAGACAATGAGTGTTAGTTTCATTTAAAGCTAGCAGACATACTTGAAATATTATTGTGAGAACATTATGTTTCATTCTTGGTCTCTTCCAAATGGCTTGTTAGAACTGCTGCCGAGGCCAAGAGCTTGTTTTTCACTCAGAATTCATCTAAAGCTTTCCTGTCTCTGGTGTTAAATTAAGTCCTGTAGATGAACAATATCCTGAGAGGGGGAACGTCTCAGCTGGATGCTCATTAACACCCTATGATTAGAAAATGTACTTATCCATTTCACTTTCATTGTAGCTATAGCGAGAATTGAGTGATACAAACATTAACATAGCACAGAGAATATTTTTAGCCCCTTATTCTCACACTGCACAAGAACCATCCTAATAAGTAGCACCTACATTGCCATCCTTATTAGGAAAACAGTTTCCATTAATTCTGTCACATGTATCAAGGCATTGGTTCCAACAATAGTACTGAATATAAGAGAAAGAAGTTGGGCAAAAAGACAAGCATTTGTTTATAAATAAAATTTGAATTGGTCCTTATTCTAAGGTCATCAAACCTACTGTGGATACTGTTGTATTCTTATAGCAATCCAAGAAGGAAGGCCAGAATAAGAGATATTTCAAAGTTCAGCACATCCCGAACCATATTTTGGATTTAAACCGAAAATTTTCCACCCATATTATATCATGACTTTGCATATATACATCTTGTTAATGTCTCTTTTACCCCAAAGTGTGCATAGCTAAAATTCATATATTTTTTATGTCAGTGGGAGGTCAGAAAAGAATATGACTTACTCATGCTCACAAAAATGTAGTTGGCTATTAGGCAAGTGTTCAAATCAAGATAAGTCACTGGAGCCTAGGGGGAAAATGTATTTATTATAGTAGTTCATAGGTGGCTTATTTCATCTGGTCACTGTTCAGTTGATCTCCCTCGCTATTGCAACTAGATCCTGGTTGAAAACATAGAGGACTTCTCCTGATTCAGGTGCTATGAAAATACATAATGAGGCTCAATATCATGGGTACAGTGATGACATTTGGCCCTACACTCCTGAAGAATGCTTCCAGTAGATTCAGACAGATACTAAAAAAGCATTAGAGACAAACTAGTGCCACAAGACAGCTGCCAGAGTATATGGGCACAGTCCCCCAAGATCATTTTCTGATACCTTCCTTGCAAGTAGAAATAGCACTGATGCCCTAGAAAGCTTGTGTTTGGCAATATTATCAAAAGCCACTGAGAGATCAAACAGGATCAACACAGTCATACCACTTCTGCCTCTCTCCATCAAGAAGTCACTATAACAATGAACCTGGGTGGTCCTTTTCCAAAAACCAGCAAGGAAGCAGACGAACAAGGGTCAAAAGAATCAGATTTTTCAAAAATGGTTGCATAGATGTTTGGTAATTACATTGCTTGAAAAATGACAGCAGTATTTGGCAAAATCCCCAGGGTGGGCTTCCTTCTAAGGATGGCAAAATCCACTGAATCCAGCAATAGAAAAACCACTGCCTCCTCCGAGGTCTATGTGACCATTTCATCATGGAAGAATACATTTATCATTCATTTAATTGAATCAGGTATAAACCAAGATGTGCAGGACAACTCAGCCTCAATGGCGTACAAAAAGGACGGCAGTCAAAGATGTAGAGGTATAATATAAACTGTTTGTTAAATCATAAACTAAATTCCAGAAGAAGCTTTTTGAACTGAAAAAGCATCCTTGACCACATGAATGGGAATTACCTAGGAATATAAGAACTGTAATCTAGACAGGGAAATAACAATGCCAACAAAAGTTAGAAGGCAGTTGTTAATAGTATCTATATTATTGTCAGAACAATTATAGTAATAGGTTTATGAAATCACAAGAGCCGAGTTCAAGTTGAAAGAGGAAGTAACATTGTCATTTTCTTTATTTCTTTATTTTCTAGTTCAGGAAAGCATTCCATTTCAACTTTTAACAAACAGCAGTATCACATGAGATCAATTTCTCTGCTAAAAATATTTTCATAATAGTACTTTGAGAGATAAACATTTGAAAGTCACAGATTTGCTTCATTGTAAATTTACAAAGAATAAAATAGTTCCTTTTAGAGGAATGTACCTGTCATTATACCTCTGAATATTTGGGAGCAAAGATATAATACTTCCCATGTTTATTATAGCTATGTATCCAGTTTAAAAATGCATTTGTCATATACACAAAGAATTTTTAAAAAAATGTTCAACATTTTACCTCCCTCCCCACTATTTTCTTAAAAAATAAGACCTCTTTGAGGCGCCTGAAACAAAGTAGAAATGATGTTATGATTTCCGCAGCACTCTTTTACAAATATGTTTCTTCCACATATCTTTTTTTGGTAAGATAGTTGCAACTAAAGGAAAAAAAAATAGTTGCCTCAGCTGGCAACAAATAGCAAAAAGCAAACTTAGCTTAAAGAATACAGCTGGATTATTAAACTTGCATAGCCAAACATCCCTATGGAACATCATCATCATTTTAGCCATTGCCTATCCACTGCAGGATGAAGGCCTCTTCCGCTTGTTTCCAACCAAAACAGTCCTGAGCTTTCTTTTGCCAATTGGGCCCGCAACACTTGCTGATGTCGTCGACCCATCTTGTTTTAGGTTTCTTTCACAGACGTTTTTTATCAAGTGGAATTCATTCTATGACTGCCTTGATCCACCTGCAATCAGTTCTTTTTGCTATGTGATCAGCCCATTTCCATTTCAATTCTTTTACTCTCTGGACGATATTGTATACATTCATTTGTTCTCTAATCCATATCCCTACCAATATGTGCCTGCAATATTCAACTATTTCAATCCTTTGGCTTGTCAACATGCCAATCCACATAAACATGACCATGTGATGATTGCTTTCTCCAATTGGACAGACTTTTCACATATCCCACAATAATCGGCAATATATATGAAGGCATGCCTTTGTTCATTAACGGCATTCTTCAGCTTAATTGATTTCAGTGAAATAATTCTAGCATCAAGGTCAAGTCTGTTTCTCTGGAGAAGCACTGAACAGCATACTGAAAATCAGCTATGTCAGAGACAGAGCCTGCGGCTATGTTATGCCTGGATGAGGAGCTGAATATTTCTGTTTACTTTGTTATGTTTTCATATAGTTTGTTTGGTAAAGCTTGACATGCATTTCTTGTTAGGAAATTATCTTCAATGACCATATAGAAGCTTTCGATTTTTCTTTATTTAAAACTTTCAACAATTGGCATCCAACTTGGAAGCAAGTTGTACAATCATTAGTGGAATTTATTTCTGAGTAATTATGAAGAGAAATTTAGTACAGTAGAAAAGAATATATTTAGTTGCAGATACAAATATTCAACTACATAGTTTTTCCCCCAGAAATCATAACTGCTAAGTAATAACCTTGTCAATTTAGCCAAAATACATTAACTTTTATTGGCAAATTTTAAATTACTTATTTTAACTTTGCAAATTAATTTTTTTACAATATATCTCTTCTTTTATTCTTTAAATATAATTGGTGACAGTAAGAACAAGGGAAAATTACTATGGTGAAATCAATGCACAATTGAATAAATATTGATATGTCAAGCAAACTTTTTAAATGATGGCTTTAATTATTGGATGGGATTTTTACCTCAGATGCCATTTCACTTTTGTTTTCAATAGAATGAACCCATCAATTATTTCCTAACGAGACTTCAAAATAAAATGCTAAAATTAAAGTGATTGTGGTTCAGACAAGTCTCTCATTCTGTCTTGATTTGCACCGTAGAAACTACCCAGCCATAATATTTCCAAATGTCTAAGGGGAAAAAATTAGTGCATGTCTTGTAATTTCATGAAAGAAGACAACTAGAAAGTAAATTCTATACTATAAGAATCTTATTCTGTTACTAGCATTGTTTTTTTGTTTTTACCCTTTTTCTATTGCATCTATTATTCCTCAAACTAGTGCTTTCTAATGGTACAATGGTACAAGTCTCAGAATATTCAAACAATATGCTAGCAAGGACTTTAGAGATTATAGTACCAACATCTATAGAAATTTTTGTGTTGGGGGGAAAAGCTGCTTTTCAAAATTTACTATTCTGAGGCAGAACAGAAGCAAAGGCAACTTCTGATATTTCCCAGTGAGATATGAATTCAAATTTTAGCTTTAATATAAAAGCTGAGATTTAGACATTTAGCACCAGGGTAGAAGTTGCCATAGAGGCGGAAGTATGTGAAAGAGTTTTAGGAAAACCTATATGGAGGCGAGGGCAAGGGCCTAGCTTTCCGTGGTTTCCTTTAAATGGGAAAACTGGCCATTGATCCTATGTAAGAGATGTCAATAACCTGACAATTTGAAGAAACTGGGAATTCAGTATCATCTAAGATCCCACTTTCTTCACAACTGGTTTGTGCCATGCAATGGGGTGAGCTCCTGTTACTTGCCCCAGCTCCTGCCCACCTAGCAGTTCAAAAGCATGCAAATGTGAGTAGATAAATAGGTACCACTTCAGTGGGAAGGTAACAGCGTTTCATGTGCCTCTGGCATACAGTCATGCTGGTCACATGACCATGGAAGTGTCTTCGGGCAATACTGGCTTCCTCGGCCAAGAAATAGAGATGAGCACCACCCTTAAAGTTGGACACAACTGGACAGGGGGAAACTTTATCTTTACTTTTTCTATTTAGCAGAATCTCATTATGTGGATGGCCAGATCAATGCTGTCTGCATTTCCCACAGAATCAGCTTTCCTTCTATCCGCCAAAGACAGAAGGGAAGCTGAGTTCCCAAGCAGCAATTTATCCTTCTCTTTACATAATATTTTGAGTTCTGAAACTTAATAGCTAACTGCTACCTGTTTCCCATGCATATAAACACATACTCAAATCATGAGTTTCAAATTTGGCAGGTCATGATAATTTTTTTGTTATTGCATATCAGTTGTTGATGGAATGCAAAGCTTATATAGAATAAGATAGTGAAGCAGTTTAAAGCTCTGGTCAAGTGGAGAAAGCTTCTGATTGAAATTTTTGCATTTGTTGTCTATTTGGCTTTATAGATATTGCAAAGGGCAGGGGGAAAAACAGTGTGGGGCACACGGGTGTGTTTTTAGAACAGGCCTGTTATTTAATTCGATTTTAAAACAAACTATTTATTTATTATTGTGGTTTTTAGTATCGCCTGTTCACCGCCCTGAGTCCCGCAAGGGAGATAGGGCGGTATATAAATTAAATAAACAAACAAATAAATAAATAAATAAATAAATAAATAAATAAATAAAAGTATTCTGTCTTTATATACATGAGGCAGAACTGGCAAACTGATGTTGCCTGATGACCCTGACAGGAACGGAAACAGATATCAAAAGGCAGATTATTTTCTATTCTGTATTGTGACAGGAATCAATATATGAATACAATAAAAGACATAGTTTATGTCAGAAGGCTCTACTATCGGTAGAAGGGGCAGGCCTGGAGTCTCTTTCGAAGAGCAGAATGTAGAAGTGCCAAGTTAGACCATAGTAAGGTTACCCCAGATTGCTATCAGATCCTGCATAAAGGTCATGATATAATTTACACTGCTCTTAGAAGTCCAATATATATCATTTCCAGGGGATGTGTAGTTTAGAAGCTTTGGAGCTTTTCTCATTCCTGTTTTCAATAAACACAGTGAAGTAGTTACCAATAAAAGACACTTTATTGCATCTGTCTACAAGTACTTAGTTCATAATTTTAGTAGGCATTTTCCCACTAGAACCTGATGTAGTCGACAGAGTTGGAAACTCAACAGCTGGGGTACTTCTTGTGCCCCTACCACTTTTGCCATAAGAAAGGGGAATAGTAGCTTTTCCTTTCAAATGACATAGGAAACAGGCAGCTAACTTGACACTTCCCAAATCTTGTCTAGATTTGTCTCAGATGTGAAGCAAGACTTTTTTTTTCAAATTTATTTTTTTAACCATTACAGTATATTAAAGTGTTTTCTTCTTCAGTGCTTAATCACTTTTTTCAGCATTTTTTTTTAAATTAAAATGTGAAGGAATTTGGATTCTTGTACTATCATTCGGAGAATAGAAAAAGATCCTGAGGCAGAAGAATCTTTCCTGGCTATTTAAGAAAAGCTGTCTGAAGCAAAAGTCTATATTAATAAAATGTAAATCCTGATCATTTTTACATGAAACTACAGATTCAATTAGACTGTATTGGTCCCTATGTAAATCCAGTGGCTGGACTCATCTACATTGTTGAGTCATGATTTGTTGAACAAGTCATAGTTGTCCCAATTTAATGTAGCGGGTTCATGCATAATTGTGAACCATAAACTATATTTTACAAACCATAGTGTTTCTATAACATGCTAAGATAAAACCAAAACCTTCTGGTCCCAGCTACCATTGTTAAGTAAGGACCACTTGTTTATGTTAAAAGTGTAATTTAATTCTGAAGGATACATTAATGTGCTATATTTACTTATTTATTCAGTTAACATGGCTCCGCATCTTACATAAATTGACTGATGGTAGGACAATAAAGGATGACAGCCACATAAGGAATAGAAAGAAAAAAAGTTTATATATGAGACAGAGGGAAGGAGGGAAGAGAAACAAGAAAAATGATGGATGGACCAATGCTTGAAATCAAGTAAATAAATGAACTTTTGATTCTATCTAATCCATCACTGCAACGTGACCCATAATACCCTTTGTCCGTAGGATTGTGACTAAAATATTTTCTTCCATGGTATACATAAAACTATATTACACTGACTCAAACCCTTTACCTACTGAGACAAATAACACAACCATGCTGCTTAATCCTGCACCTTATCTAAACTATTATTCTTTAATCTCATTTATTGTGCATTCCTGAAGGAGCCTCTTAAACGGAGATTAAGCCAATTAAATAAATGATTATTTCACCTGTTCATTATGGCTGCACTTCTTTTTCTTCCTCTGCTTTATCAATCCTTTCCCACATACACTATCAGAAGTAAGCAATGTGGTGTTCTCTAGGTGATTTTGACTATAAATCCTATAATTCCTAATCATCTGCCATATTGTATGAAGCTTAAAGATATGATCTGCAGACACAATTTTTTCTCCTTATGGGAGGCTAATAAAAGATGCAGAGTGTGGAACAATAATGAAGAATGGAAGGTACAGCTACTTGACCTGAACTGAAAGGAAGATCATTTTGGTTTTACTTCAGTGAATACAACCTAGACTCTCTCAAATAGCAGCTTAAAGCTGATCAAACAAGAATAAAACTCTTCCCTGGCCCTGCTAATATTCTTCTTATAACAATCTATTTATCAAGCATGGTTGCTTCTTATGAGGTTCTTAATAACTCCATTTTATCATCACCCCTTTTTATCCCATGCAGTCCTTTAGAACCCTCCAGCTGTGTTTCTTATTGTAAGGGGCCATTGATTTGAATGCTAAACCCTGTTCTCTGGTTGCCATTGAAGCCTCTGGATGATTTTCTTTTGTCACAAATAGTTCTAGAGATAAGTTACATTTGAAAACCAAACCACATCTGGAAAGTCATAAATCAGTGTGAAATGGGGCAGAGTCTACCTTTTTCATGAAAGGTAATTTGAATGCTATACATAAAGGGAAAAAAAAGGATAATTTGTATTCCCTAGGCAGAAATGTGTATGGCACTAATTTTGAAGCCAAATGACCTCAAGTAGCTATCTCTAATTTATCTGTAGTGGCAATTAATACTGCAGGAATGAAATATCCTAAATTAATTTAAGTTGTGTTGATTACTCGGAAGACTGATGCTTAAGGACAAGGGAATATAAAACAGGTGGAGAAGATACTTTTTAGTATTCCTTTTTAGCAGCCTGCATACTTGAGGATTAAAAACACCATTTCATTTTCACTTTGAAATAAAGCTAACTGAATAAAGCAAACAAACTCGTGCAAAAGATATTTTATTGTCTCCATTTTTCTATGTATTTATTGAAATTCACTATCTTTCCAATCCATAATGAAGTGTTTAAGAAAGCTTATTACAATGCAGTTTAAAAAGTGATGTTTCAGATAACAAATAAAACCTAAAAACCTGGATTGTAGATATTTTTTATATCAAGATGGGTACATTTATATCAAGAAGGGTACAAATAATTCAGTCATCAGCACTGAGGTTTACAAACAAGATAATATATAAAACAAATTTTAGCCTGAGCATTGTTATCATAATGAATTAGTCTACATGAATCAATAATACTACAAATATGCAATCTTTACAATCACTAAAGTTTGCTTAACCATGACTTACTGGATAAATATTATGATTGGTTTATGCAATGCTAAGCCATAAACTTTGGTTTTAAAGAGTTGAACATACCAAAGGTGATGCACATGACAAGCTTGCTCCAGTGTAAGTAAATGCCACTGACAATTTCTAGACAGGAAGAACACACAACAGGTGAGAGTTTCTTGAGAATACATCTGTACAGAGTTCCAGCCCATAAAAGGCAACCTTCACTCATCTTTTCCTGCTGTGCATTAAAAGCAGTGTTTTCTCTCTTGTATCAGTCTAATTTCTCCTGCTGTGCTTCATATCATTGTTGACAAATGTCTTTACTCCAATTTGCTACTGTGCACTTTGGCAGGAATGTCAGATCTCTGCCTGCCACTGGTTGCTGTCGTCCACATCCCTTTCCTTTACTGATTCTTTTGCTGCTTGCCATATATCTATAGATACTCCATCAATTTCCTCTGTTTTGTAAAGACCAGATTACTAATCTAACTTAATATTCAAATACAACAGGCTCTTGTACATAGAATATCTTGGATGTTAAAAACTCTACTGTAAGAATTACATTATATTTCTTCCTTCTTCTATTCATTTTACTTTATGTTTGATTTTCCTGTTGTTTTTTAATTATCCATAAAGCTTAATTTTTTTTAAAGTTGATCTGTTCCACTCTATCAGGCTTTAGAACTAACAAATATAGGAATTTAACATAATAGTACATTGGTTTAAAATGAAGCATAAGTTCAAACCTTCCCTTCCAACAAATATGTTAGAAGGGGTTCAAGCCTGTATACAATAGCAGGAGGGACAGTGCATCACCTTGGTATATGCTGCACTTGGCCACTTTTATGTGAACTATGTTGAGTTGACTTCCAGTATCCTCTTCCATAGTCCTATTGAGTTGTTGAGGAGGATCCTTAATATCCAGTTTTGTCTAATGCCAGATATTCACAGATCCATGTGTGGCATTGAGTCAAATCTGTCTCTGTCCCCCCTCTCTCTAATCTATCTATCTATCTATCTATCTATCTATCTATCTATCTATCTATCTATCTATCTATCTATCTATCTATCTTCTATCTATCTATCTATCTATCTATCTATCTATCTATCTATCTATCTATCTGTCTGTCTATCATTATCTGTCTGTCTATTCATCTATCATCTATTACCTATCTATCATCTATCATCTGTCTACTTGACTTTGTACTACAATGCTCAGAGTAAATAAAGAATTTTTTGTAAGCAATATGTCACTTCTAATTTATGAATGTATTTATATCAGTCTGCTTTGTCAGTCCTTGAATTTGTTTTTCCAGATACTGTCATAAAAGACAAACTATTATATCTCTCTTCTTTTAAATCTGTTTCCTCTTTGTACAAAGCAACTTCAAGAAGAATAGTTATTTTTAAATTCTACACTTTTTATTGTCACATACCAGTTAGGTATGCCTAGAAAATAAAATATTGTGTCAAAATAAAATATTGTCTAGCTGGCAAATTCAATATTGAAGAAACTCTACAGTCTTGAGGTGCCATAAGAGATAATCTTTATTGAATACACATGCCGGCACCGAAGAAGCAAAATCAACTCTAAGTTTCCTGTGCAAAAATCTGGTTAGTTAACAATAACTTTTCATAATCCCCACCCACCAAGTGTTCATGTTGTCCAATCACATACCTTCGGTTTGCTATGGGAATCATGCACTTCTCCATCAGACACCTGCTTTTGATGAGTTTGGGACTCACGATCCATGGATGGTTTCTTGAAACTCCTGTTTCTTTCCCAGGATCTCCTTCCCCCGTTTCTATGGCAAGTTGGGTAGCGACAGAGGTTACCAAACATCTTAGCAATTCAACCTTGACCTATTGATGATACAATAAAGTTATCCAATGAAATTATATTATTTATTAACCTTTGCTTTTGAGGGATTTCTCACTGTAGCTCCTTTTTCTTCATTTCCATCTTCTACAGCAATAGCTGTATAAACTTCTACAAAGACTAAAATGAGATAATGAAGATGGAATGAATGGCTTGATATGAAGACACCCCAAAAGCAAAGTGGAGTGAGAAGACATTGGGGTCTTCTCTTTAAGGGATATATTTGTCCTTTACTTTTTTGCTGTTTCTCGCCTATAACATTTTATTCTTGCTTTCTTGGCATGACATAGTGAGCCACAAAGTAACCAACATCTCCACCTGCCATGTTTTATGAGGTCAGCTATGATCAATTTAATGTGAATCCAGAAGATGAGTTGACAAAACAAGGTTCAGCGGATAATGGATAGGTGTGCCAACAGCTTCTGAAATCTATTCTACTTGGACTTTCCATTCACTTCAGAAAAAGCAAGATTGAGGAGAAGGAAAGAAAAAAAGCCAGGGAAAAAAATGGGCATCTCTTTTATCTTTTTACATTTATCCTGAACATATCTCTGTGTAAGAGGTAAGCATAGGACTGAAAATTACAGAACAACAGTAAATGACTTATTGCAGTTGAAATACAACAATCCTAGCAATAGACGTTTGAACTGTGAATATATTGAACACTCTTAGCCAACATAGATTTTGCATTCAAATTATAAACCTTATTAAACAAGAGCAACGTGAAGTCTAGAGAAGATACAGTACATGTCCTTATAACATGACATATAAGACCCAGGATGACATTTTGAAACTTGGTCTTTGGATTTCTTGGAGAGATCATACATTGATAACATTGATAAAATGAATGGAAAAGTTGGTGAAGGTGACACTTCAAGTGTCTCAAATATCAGAAGCTAATGTATTCTCCCTCCCTCCCTCCCTCCCTCCCTCCCTTCTTTCTTTCTCTTTCTTTCTTTCTTTCTTTCTTTCTTTCTTTCTTTCTTTCTTTCTTTCTTTCTTTCTTTCTTTCTTTCTTTCTTTACTTCCTCCCTCCCTCCCTCCCTCCTCTCTCTCTCTCTGTGATGTATTCATTATAATCTAATGTTGTTAATCTATCTCTTATTAATATTATTCTAGTGCTAATGGCCCTGAAAATGGGCCAAACTGAAAAGCTCAACATCACCCAGGAAGCATCATTGCCCAGCAGGTATCAGAATTCAAGTCTATTTAGTGGAAGCTTACTGCTGTAGCCATCACTGTAGTAATTAATCAAGTTGTAATAGACGGTTTCTTTGAGCGTTTTTTAAACAAACTAACTTGATGTGACTGATATGAACATAGAAAGAAAAATATTAGAAAAAATATTGATGCTTAATATTTGTATTTGAACATTTCATTTTTCAGACCTTCTTGAAACTAGAAGATACATTTTAGGGAGAAATAGCTGATAATGATGGTGATGATTTTGCCATTACTTTTTGAGCCAAATCATTTTTAATTAGATTTGAATGTGAAAAAATAATGGCTGTTCATGGATTTGGACAAAATACATTTGTCATTTGTTATTGGAAATTTCCTGCTGAGAGATTAGCACATTTTTTCCCAGTCTCCTGACATTCATGTAGATTCTGATGTGAGCACTTTACTTAGGTCCCTTGCCATATTGCTTTCAGATAATTTAAAATGATTATGGCAGAGGCTTCTCTTCTGCTTATTCGGAATTTCTGGCCTCTTGAATTATGCAAGGAGAATTGGGTTAGGTTATTATTATGGTTGTTTCAGAACTGAAAACTAGAAAGACAACATGGGAGCTGTAAAAACTAAATTGACACACTGTTGGCCTCCTGGTAAGCCAAAATGTATTAGTTTAGTTTAATTTACCTTAATTTCTCCTTAGTTTAGTTAAGGAGAAATTTCCTAACAGTAGGAACAAGTAACCAGTAGAATGTCTTGCCTTTAGAGGTTGTGGTGCTCCATCACTGGAGACTTTTAAGAAGAGACTGGATAGCCACTTGCCTGGAATGGTATACTGTAGGGTCTCCTGTCTGAGCAGGGGGTTGGACTAGAAGACCTCCAAGGTCCCTTCCAACTCTCTTATTCTGACTTCTGATTTCTGGTATGCCAGCTTTTTTAATTCAAAATGTTTGTTGTTGTTGTTGCTGTTGTTGTTGTTGCTGCTGCTGAATGATGGCTATGAATAAAAGGAGTAAGATTTTGAAGTCTTTTATATGTGGGCAAATGCTAGATATGCAGCTGGAAAAGGGCTGATGTAGTTCCCATCTTCAAAAAAGGGGAAAAAAAGGACCCAGGAAATTACAGACCTATCAGCCTGACCTCAATACCTGGGAAGATTCTGGAAAAGATAATCAAACAATGAATCAGCGAACACCTACAGGCAAACAAAGTCATTACTAAAAGCCAACACGGGTTTGTCAAAAACAGATCATGCCAGACAAATCTTATTGCATTCTTTGACCAAGTGACAAAATTAGTGGACCAGAGGAATGCTGTGGATATAATTTACTTGGACTTCAGTAAGGCATTTGACAAAGTAGACCACAACCTACTACTTGANTTAGTAAGGCCACACTTGGAATACTGCATCCAGTTTTGGTCACCATGATGTAAAAAAGATGCTGAGACTCTAGAAAGAGTACAGAGAAGAGCAACAAAGATGATTAGGGGACTGGAGGCTAAAACATATAAGGAACGGTTGCTGGAATTGGGTATGTCTAGTTTAACGAAGAGAAGGATGAGGGGGGACATGATAGCAGCCTTCCAATATCTCAGGGGCTGCCACAAAGAAGAGAGAGTCAAGCTATTCTCCAAGGCGCCTGAAGGCAGGACGAGAAGCAATGGGTGGAAACTAATCAAGGAGAGAAGCAACCTAGAACTAAGGAGAAACTTCCTGACAGTTAGAACAATTAACCAGTGGAACAACCTGCCTCTAGAAGTGGTGAATGCTCCAACACTGGATGTTTTTAAGAAGAGACTGGACAGCCATTTGTCTGAAATGGTGTAGGGTTCCTGGCTGAGCAGGGGGTTGGACTCGATGACCTCCAAGGTCCCTTCCAATTTATTATTATTATTATTATTATTATTATTATTATTATTATTATTATTATTATTATTATAGTATTAACCTCATTTTACTTGGTTCATGTTGAGTGTAAAAGTTGCACTAAAAAAAGAAAGAGATCAAAGGGTCCTATTGTGTGAAAGCTTTGTATATGGTATATTTAAATGGGTGTTATGTATATGTACACTTTGAGAGCAAGCAACTAAATTTCATTTTTAATGTGTGCCATTATCCCCACAGTAAAAAATGACAATAAAGGTTATCTATCTATCTATCTATCTATCTATCTATCTATCTATCTATCTATCTATCTATCTATCTATCTATCTATCTATCTATCTATCTATCTAATTTAGGCTTGTTCATGTAGTCATAAATTATGAGTTAATGTAATATTTGATTGTATTAGTGGGATTGTATAAATGGCTATATTTATTATATAAAATTGCCCAATTAGTTCTTTTAATTGAAAATTTTTGAAGAAATTGGAAAAATCCCTCCACGGTCATTCATGTTGAATTGTATTAGACATACAAATTGATTCACTACAAGAAATAGTTTGTTTGTATTGTTAACTGTCAGGTTTATTACAAAATATTAAAAAACTAAAACACATCTTTTTATTAAATCAGTGGTATGTAAATGTGTTAGAAATTGGTTTGACTGAAAATTGAGCAAGAGAAAGTTTTCAAATCTTCACAATATACACTTAATTAAGTCTGGTCTCTGTTCATTAGCTATGTGAATGTTTTTCTAAAAACTTATCTTAATTTGTGCAAAAGTCATTTTACATAAACAAATTAATAATAACAACAATGATAATGATAATAATGACAATAATGATGATGATTATTATTGCCTAGAAATAACAGGAGTCAGTAGAAACATCAGAAAATTTGTGCACAACGGATGGCACAATGGAAGACACAGTTGCAGATCAATGGTGAAAGACTGGGAGAGGTTAACATCAAGAGAGGAATATTTCAAGGAGATTCATTATCACCATTACTATTTGTTATTGCACTGTTTCCTCTGTCAACAATACTGAATAACTCAGGACATGGCTATCAAACATCAAAAACATTTGCCAGACTATCCCACCTCCTTTACATGGATGATCTGAAGCTGTATGGAAAAACATCATCTGAAACAGAATCGCTGCTCAACACCGTCCGTATATATAGCCAAGATATTGCAATGGAGTTTGGCTTGGACAAGTGTGCCACACTTACTATCAAACAAGGAAAAATAGTGAAAACTGTAGGAATCAAGATGCCCCACGAAAATAACATTAAGAGTCTGGATGAGGAAGATTACTACAAATACTTGGGTATCCTTCAAGCTGACAACATCAAGCACACTGAAGTCAAGAAAAAGATTAGAGGTGAATACATCAAGAGAGTGAAGAAGATCTTAAAGTCCAAACTCAATGGAGGAAATACCATAAAGGCAATCAACACCNGAATCAGCGAACACCTACAGGCAAACAAAGTCATTACTAAAAGCCAACACGGGTTTGTCAAAAACAGATCATGCCAGACAAATCTTATTGCATTCTTTGACCAAGTGACAAAATTAGTGGACCAGAGGAATGCTGTGGATATAATTTACTTGGACTTCAGTAAGGCATTTGACAAAGTAGACCACAACCTACTACTTGATAAGATAGAAAAATGGGGGTTAGACAGCATCACCACCAGATGGATTCGTAGCTGGTTGACTGGCCGTACTCAGCATGTGGTCCTCAATGGAACCGCATCTACATGGAGGGAAGTGTGTAGTGGGATGCCCCAGGGCTCTGTTCTGGGCCCAGTGCTCTTCAACATCTTCATCAATGATTTGGACGAGGGGATAGATGGGGAACTCATCAAATTTGTGGATGACACCAAGCAGGCAGGAATAGCCAACACTCCAGAAGACAGGCTTGGGATACAGGAGGATCTGGACAGACTTGAACACTGGGCGCTATCTAACAAAATGAAATTCAATGGTGAAAAAAGTAAGGTTCTACATTTAGGCAAGAAAAACCAAATGTACAGGTATAATATAGGGGGTACCTTGCTCAATAGTAGTAACTGTGAGAGGGATCTCGGAGTCCTAGTGGACAATCATTTAAATATGAGCCAGCAGTGGAACGGTTGCTGGAATTGGGTATGTCTAGTTTAACGAAGAGAAGAACGAGGGGGGACATGATAGCAGTGTTCCAATATCTCAGGGGCTGCCACAAAGAAGAGGGAGTCAAGCTATTTTCCAAAGTGCCTGAAGGCAGGACAAGAAGCAACGGGTGGAAACTAATCAAGGAGAAAAGCAACCTAGAACTAAGGAGAAACTTCCTGACTGTTAGAACAATTAACCAGTGGAACAACCTGCCTCCAGAAGCGGTGAATGTGCTAACACTGGAAGTCTTTAAAAAGAAACTGGACAGCCATTTGTCCGAAATGGTATAGGGTTTCCTGCCTGAGCAGGGGGTTGGACTAGATGACCTCCAAGGTCCCTTCCAACTTTATCATTATTATTATTATTATTATTATTATTATTATTATATGCTGATGGGATTCAAATACCTGAACAATTGGTTCTCTTATTGGATGCAGGCCTGGGCCTCTGAGGCCTAGAACGGACTTCCAGAAGTGACATCTGCGCACTTTCAGCGGACCATTCTAGGCTTGAGAGGCCTCCTGCAGGCCTCTGAGGCCTAGAACAGACTTCCGGAAGTGGCATCCAGGCACTTCCGGTCGGCCAGTCTAGGCCTGGGAGGCCTACTACAGATCTCCAAGGCCTAGATTGGACTTCTGGAAGCATTCAGCTGGTTCTCTGAACTTAGCAAAATTTAGCTACCAGTTCTGCCAAACTGGGTTTTTCAAGGCATGATCCCAACCCTTTTTCCATTTGGGGGAAAGACAAAAAAAGCTTATTGTCTCTGAATCACTTGCTTCCACCATGAGATCTTGGTAAAGTCCCAACCCCCTAGCCAGGAGGTAGCTCTGTCAGTAGGACATCATGTTGACCATATTAGCAAGTAAGAACCAATGAGGATGTTGGTGGAATCCTTGCATTCAGAGGGAATTTAATTAGACTCCTCCATCAGTAAAAGAAAAATGTAGGTAGAATATGAATAATATGAGTAAAATGTTTTGTAAATATTGATATATAAATATAGATTATGAAAGAAAGAAAGAAAGAAAGAAAGAAAGAAAGAAAGAAAGAAAGAAAGAAAGAAAGAAAGAAAGAAAGAAAGAAAGAAAGAAAGAAAGAAAGAAAGATGAAATGGATGAAGAATTTTCTTTCCAAAGTTTCTGGGAAATATTTTTCAATTATTTTGACTTTGTCTCTTCCTGTATCAAATAAGGCTTATCATTTCAGTGTTCATTGCATAGCTGGTCCACAGAGAGAAAAGAACAAAATAATACTTTTGTAATCTACAGTATTGCCTATTTAAGGAAGAAAATTGTTTGCAAGATATCCATTGATTTCTGTCAGTGTTATGTTTTTAGTTCTATGTTATTGCTTTCTATTACAATTATGTTACCTTGTCTTTTTCATAATTTTTTTACATTCCCTTTCTGAGGACAATGCTTTGTTCATTACATCTTCCTCCTCTACCAATCTCTTTTTTCTATCTGGTTGCTATTAGAATAAGCAAAGGCCATTCTCAGTCTCTCTTTGAGACTCTCTGTGCTACTTCTCACAGTATTTTTTCCAGTAACTCCGGAACATTCTGTGAGATACAAATGATTAGAGATGGAGATATACAGTACATAGTTGATATTTAGTTCTGTGCCATTTTATCTCTTGCTTATTATTCATATCTTTCCCTGCTTTTGCTTGCGTCTTATCTTGTTTTTATCAGTTAAATATTTTTATGTTTTTAATACATAAAAACACCACATTATATTTTTAATAACTTAATTGAATGATCCAGCTAAATGCTGTGATCTGAATATAGGGATTGGCTGCAGCTGCCAAAAAAGCCAACACAGTGCTGGGCTGCATTAACAGAGGGATAGAATCAAGATCATGTGAAGTATTAATACCACTTTACAATGCCTTAGTAAGGCCACACTTGGAATACTGCATCCAGTTTTGGTCACCATGATGTAAAAAAGATGCTGAGACTCTAGAAAGAGTACAGAGAAGAGCAACAAAGATGA
>NW_015386898.1:201807-206259 GCF_001527695.2 Protobothrops mucrosquamatus
GAAAATAACATTAAGAGTCTGGATGAGGAAGATTACTACAAATACTTGGGTATCCTTCAAGCTGACAACATCAAGCACACTGAAGTCAAGAAAAAGATTAGAGGTGAATACATCAAGAGAGTGAAGAAGATCTTAAAGTCCAAACTCAATGGAGGAAATACCATAAAGGCAATCAACACCTGGGCAATTCCAGTCATTAAATACACAGTTGGAATAGTGGACTGGACTCAAGCAGAACTAAATGCAATGGATAGGAAGACCAAAAAAATAATGACAATGAATCACGCCCTTCATCCACACAGTGACATTGACAGACTTTATCTACCAAGGCAAATAGGTGGGCGTGGAATGCTGCAAGTATATCAGATGGTTAAAGAAGAAAAAATGGCATTGGAAGAATATCTGAAGGACAGTGATGAAGATGCACTGAAATTAGTATATCAGGAAGGCTTACTGACTACTGGAGAGACCAAACTGGCCTACAAGAAAGAGCAAATGAAGAACAGAATAGAGGCATGGGAAGACAAAGCACTACATGGCCAGTACATTAATAAAAATAGCTGGGAAAGCAGATAATAACAAGACCTGGCAATGGCTAAGAGCAGGAAAATTGAAAAAAGAGACTAAGGGACTAATTCTGGCTGCACAAGACCAAGCTTTAAGGACAAATGCATATAAAGTCAAAATTGAGAAGACAGCAAGACAGTAAGTGCCGCCTATGCAAACATGCTGAAGAAACAGTGGATCACCTAGTAAGCTGCTGCAAGAAGATTGCACAGATTGACTACAAGCAGTGGCATGACAAGGTAGCAACAATGGTGCATTGGAAGATCTGCAAGAAATATTATTTGCCTGTAAGCAAGAACTGGTGGGATCATAAAATAGAGAAAATAATAAAGTTAAACTGCTCTGGGACTTCAGAAATCAAACAGACAAGCACCTGCAACATAACACCCGACTTAACAATTGTCAATAAGAAAGACAAAAAAGTCTGGGTAGTGGACGTGGCAGTGCCTGGAGACAGCAGAATAGACAAGAAAGAACTGGAGAAGATAACAAAATACAAAGACCTACAAATAGAAATAGAAAAACTGTGGCAAAAGCAAGCAAGAGTAGTACCAATAGTAATAGGTGCCTTAGGTGCAATTCCAAAACAACTGGAGCACCACTTGAACACCATTGGCATTGACAAATTCGCTATTAGTCAATTGCAAAAGGCGGCCTTACTAGGAACTGCTTCCATCCTGCGACGATATCTGTAATACCATCAAACATCCACATCTGCCTATCCCAGATCCTTGGTAAGGACTCGATAGGTAGACAAAATGCCAAATCCAGTCTGAACATCTGGCTGACTGTGCAATGATCAATAATAATAATAATAATAATAATAATAATAATAATAATAATAATAATAATAATAATAATAATAATAATAATAATAATAATAATAATAATAATAATAATAATAATAATAGAGTTGGAAGGGACCTTGAAGGTCTTCTAATTTAACCCCCTTCTCAGGCAGGAAACCCTATACCATTTCAGACCAATGGTTGTCCAACCTTTTCTTAAAAACTTCCAGTGTTGGAACATTCACAACTTCTGGAGGTAGATTTTTCCACTGATTAATTGTTCTGTCAGGAAATTTCTCCTTAGTTTTAGGTTGCTTGTCTCCTTGACTAGTTTTCATCCATTGCTTCTTGTCCTGCCTTCAGGTACTTTGAAGAATAGCTTGACTCCCTCTTTTTTGTGACAACCCCTGCTATCATATCATCCCTCGTCCTTCTCTTCATTAAACTAGACATACCCAATTCCAGCAACCATTCTTTATATGTTTTAACCTCCAGTCCCCTGATCATCTTTGTTGCTCTTCTCTGTACTCTTTCTAGAGTCTCAACAGCTTTTTTACATTGTGCTGACAAAAACTAGATGCAGTATTCCAAGTGTGGCCTTACCAAGGCATTGTAAAGTGGTATTAACACTTCATGTGATCTTGATCTTGATTCTATCCCTTGATTCTATATCTATGTTTTTACTTCTTAAGATCCCAATATTCTTTTGAGGGTTTTTCATTTTTGATCTCTGGTTTATTTTTTATTATTTTTCTCTTGATGTCTTCTTTCAGTGACAAATAAAAGGGTGAGATACTAGGAATAACACATTATTATAATTATAGCCTGCTTTGATTATGATAATACATGGATATGGTAATACATACCAGAAAATTATTATGCACTTTTGTTGTACTGTGTAGGTTACTTTCGTAATCATTTATCATATGAAATTTCCCCATGAAACAAGAAAATGTTGAGAGGTTTCATCTGCCTCTCTTCAACCCCAAAGTTGGAAATTAATCTCTTTACCAACAAACAATCTTTATGAGCATTAAAAATATAGCTTTCTTTCCTAGAGTGAAATAATGTTTTCTATTAATGGAACACAGTGCTAAAAAAATCAATAACAAGCTAAACTGGTTAGAATGGTGTAATATTTTTTCTTTATTCTTTCAGTTTCCTTAATTCTTGTTATTCAATATTCAGACATAATTCTGAAAATGATTTGATTTTGTTCTTGTTTTCTCCCCATAGAGAAGATTTATTAGTTTTTTGCAGCTTAGTCTTCCTTATATTTTCTTTTCAGAAAACCTGTCCTACATCCTCATTACTTTGATAAGTAAATGAATAAATAGGTAAAAGAAAGATAAGTTTCTTTCTTTGCCAAGAACAAGCCTTGAAAACAGTTTCCAGTAACTATATGTTTTTATTAGGCTAGAAAACCCATAAGTGAGAGAGATCTTTGTATAGTCAAATATTGATGAAGCTAAAGAAATATTTGACAAGATTGCTTTTTTAATGTCACTAAATTTGGATGTACTGTAGCAAGTCTGTACCATTTTGCTTATAAAAAATCTTTTTAAAAGCTTTCATTTATTCACCACTCAGAGCAGATGGGCAACCATAAAAACATGTTAAATAAATAAATAAATCTTGTTTGAAAGTACCATGTTTTAAAATGAAACAAACTAAGTCATCAAACTTTTAAAGGAAACTTTCCATTACACAGCTACATACAAGTTTGAAAGAATGTATTTCTATATGAAACCAGGACATTTTAACTTTAAAGTTATGATTCAGACTTGGAAATTGAAATAAATGACAATGGATATCCGGAATGCATTTTTGGTGCATTTGATGAAAATCAGAATGTATGTATCTCCTCAAGGATGAACAACAGTTGAATCATATTTGATTTACACTTATATATTATATTTCCTCAATATCTCTGACATCATTAATTAGCATTTCATTAAGTACCCCAAATAACTACCAAAGCAGTGGACAACATCTGAATTTCTGAAATAACAATTTGGTTATTACAGCAATGTAACAAAAACATTAATCTCACATCTTTTTAAAAAACTTTCTAGAAAGGTAATATACAAAAGGGATGATTTAGAAATTAAATTTATATTAAAAGTTTGGAATTCCATGATATAATTTTGAATAATTTTTGACAATAGAATTTATGTGATAACCAAGCCTGAGCAACAGAATAAACTTCAGACTAGTGTTGATCCACAGTGAGTATAATCATATTGCAAACAATTGAAGAAACATCAATATGAGCATTGCTTTTAATTTCAACATGTACAATTCTGTTGCGACTTCTAGAAGACAACCTTACTGAATATAATTAAATACAGAAACAGCAAAAGAAGCAGTTGGAGTTTTCCCTCAAAGGCGTAAGGTTAATGAGTACAGAATATAGTTTAGTAGAAGGTTATTAAAGAAAAATATAATTGTATAGAATAAATTAACAGAACGATGATCCTTTGCCTTTTTAATATTTCTTTTCTTCCAACTTCTTTCCTCCCTCTTTTTAGAATAGCAGACTCGAAGAAATGAATTGGTAGGCACTGCAGGACAAATGAAAGAAAATGTGCGTTTATGCACCACTGAAATAATGGAAGATATTACCCAGGTATTATTTTATCCCTAGGTGACCTTTAAAAGAATTAAACATTAAGGGTCATCCATCAGTGACCAGGAATGTCACTGATAATTAAATGGATTCTCCATGCTCAGAAGAACTGCATTCTTTGTGCAACAGTTACAGGGATGAACAACGAAAACATCTTCATCATCTCCATTATTCAGCATCTTCCTCTACTTGAGGGACCAGGCCACTTGAGGTCCTTCATTGTTACAGGTTTCCTTACTATTCTACATTTCTCCTCTGTTTATGATTCTTTAAACAAGGAAGTAACATTAATGTTGCACCAGGTATAAACTGAAAATTAGCTCTCATTGGTTTTCTGTAACAGTTCTGTAGTAATTTACAGAAGTAACTGTATAAATGTTTACTTTGCAGTTTGTTTGTTTTAAAAAAGGGAAGCACAGTATTGTATTAATTGTAAAACTCAGATAAGAAATTTGAGAGGATTTATAC
>NW_015386898.1:206562-209034 GCF_001527695.2 Protobothrops mucrosquamatus
GTATCATGAGTATTTACATATATAGTGAGCATGTGTGAGTGATTTTCTGGAAAAATACAAAGATTTTAGACTTCCATATTTAATATTTCTACTCAGAACAACTTTTGTATAGAGAAATGAAGTCTATTAAAAATACATTGTTAATAGAGGTAATAAATGACGGTGACTGGATTTGAATAAATGTATCCTTCATTGTAGGTTTTCCCCAAAGCATTTAATTATTTTTACATCTTTCACTGGATCAGTGGTATTTAATGGGAAATTGCTCTGTCTGAAAAGCACTATACCAGCATTCTGAAATTTCACCCATTCATATTCATTAATAAGACTTTCAAAGAAGACTCGTCTCCTCTAAGGATTTAATTTTCTGTTGAAAAGAAATGAATAATATATTTATAAAGTAGCTGGTCCAGACTTTAAAAGACAACAATGATTGCAATTAATCTCTTGACAGCTGCATAGTTAATTCCACATTTTAAGTGATAAAACTGTCTTGGCCATATGACACAACTTATTTCTGTATCAATGCCTCCCTGTTCCATTGCATGGCTTCAGCACATAAAAACCACTGCCCCTGAAACCTGTTATCTACAATACACACTCCCACAAAAATCTCATTGCATTCTCTTTCTGCTATTGCTGCGCTTATCACTGAGTCACTGATAAATTGTATCAAGTTAAATTGAGTTTTTATCATATTTAATTTGATTTGGGGATAATTCCTTTTATGACAAACTCCACTTTATCTTGATAGCGCATTTCTTTATCAAGTGGAACAAAACAAATGTAGCCTTCAGTTAATCTAGCTACTCCAAATTTCAAAGGCCCTTGGGTAGTTAAAACTGTGACTTTGTGATGGTGAAACTTTTACCCTGCCATAGCACTGACTTAGATTTTACTGGATATACAGTTGCTGAAAACAATGTTGGAAAGATAAATGTAAAATGTTGGAGATTTGATGATTTTTAAAATTTATTCTTGTATGCCATAAATTATCACTACAATTTAACGTTGTAAATATGGACATTGAGAGCCACTAAAAAGAACACAATATACAATCGTTGCCCAGATGGCTTGTATTAATTTACATAAATAATATTTTAAAGAACAAGGTATTAAATTAACAGCCTGTTTGCACGTTGTACATAGATAGCATAGCAGTGCTCATCACAGGAACTTGAGAGACCACTGTTAAATTTTATATAAAAATATTTTAATTTTCTCTTTCTTCTTCTTCAGAATTGTTATCAGTGGAATACAGTTGTATAAGTTTTTTATCGTACAGTGGCAATATTTACTATTGAATCCTGAAAATCTCCCCTGGATATTTTCCCCAATCAGAGATTCAAATTATAGAAAACAATATAACTTGCATCCCATTAAATGGGCTTTAGAAATTAAAAAAACTCAGAAAAATTGATAAATATTCTTTGGCTGCCTGTTGTACATCAGAGGTTTCATATCTCAGATCTTCTGAATCCTTGGACTTGGTCCAAAATCTGTTAAAAACTAGCGAGTTTCAGCTACCCTCTCTCTTTTGCCAAATAAAAGAGAGGAGGATTTGAAAGCAGCTCCCATAATTCTCATTTGTGTATGAGAGAGTGGGGGGAGGATTGAGAAAAAATTCTGTGGCCTAAATGGTATGCATTAGGACATATAAAACCTGCAATAGCTTATGAATCTGCACTATTTTCCAATATTTTTCACAGTTGCTACACCATACTTTTCTCTCTGTACCTTGCCATGCATATCTGGTTTCTCCAAATCCTAAATTTCAACATGATGCTTGCCTCTGTTCCTTTTGGTCTCTGATGTAGACACACTTAGATTTTGTCCCCAGCCTGTTTTTTGATATACAGCTTGATCCTAGAATCTGATTCTGCTTAGTCAGAAATGCACAAAATGCTTCTCCAACAAATCTTAAGCCTGATCCCCAGCTCCCATCCCAATGCTGCTGTTAAATTATAATGAAGCAGAAGGAGGAAATGATTAAATAGCCACAATGGTATGTATTATATGAACGTTACATTTAAGCAAGTTAAGATTAAAATTTTTCTCTTTGTCCATTTCTTGGTTCTGGACAATATTTGGGATGCTGATCTCAGCATATTACTTCATGCCTAAGTATAACTAAATAAATATACAGGTATATAAAAGGTCAGGAGGTGTTAAATTAAGAAAAAGGACTTTTGGTATTATTTTTATTTATATTTCAGCCAATATTAAACTCCAGACAAATTTGTATGCCAAAGTAGAGTTATAAATTTTAGTATTGCTGATAAACTGATATATTTGTTGAGAGAAGCATTACTCACTACCCAACTTTTTTTTTTTACCCAGGACTTGCATATTTTCATTTTTTGTGCTCTCAGAATTGCAAAATCTCCATGGGAAAAACATTTAAACAAAAACAAATTTCTCCTTCCTTCCTTCCTTCCTTCCTTCCTTCCTTCCTTCCTTCCTTCCTTCCTT
>NW_015386898.1:209082-215027 GCF_001527695.2 Protobothrops mucrosquamatus
CAGTAAACTGTCCTTCCATCCTCCTATAAGCTTTTTAAGTTATGATAAGGAAACTTTTCTTGAGGTAGGTTATCTAGTTTTTCTCGAAAACATGGACTTCAAATCAAACAATGATCCTATAGGCATCTAGTTTCTTGCTGCCAAGCTGCTGGAGGAAAATATTTTCAGCCTGTAAAAAATTGCCCACAATCTTTGAAGAGTGATAAGAAGGGATGTATACAGCCAGCTTATTGATTCTAGTTCTCTCTCTGGGAATTTGCCATTTGTATTTAACCATGATGTAAACATTTTCTAGAACTTTTTCTATGCTGTGTCCTGTATTGTTGTCTTCATATCAGTTATCATGAAACAGCCTTAAATAGTATTTCCTTATACTAATATTTAAGTTGTTTCCTCTCTTATTCAAATACTATCAAGAACCACCCCACAGTTATAAAATCTTTTAGACTTTGATGCTGATTAGCTTGGATGGAGATCAGCTGATCTCAAACAGAGCAATAGGAAATAGCACATTTCATCAAATGCATCATCCTGCTAATTCAAGGATACATTGTACAAGGGCAGCAATAAATGTGTAGAGACTAACTAAACTGAATTAAATATCCTTTTTCTGATATCACATATCAGAATTAATTATGAGAGGGTGACATTATTTTCCAACCCATGCAACAAAAAAACCATATGCTATTTTGGTTTACTAGGAAAGCAAACATACTATTTTAAGATGGCACTTTACTTTTGTTAATGATATAAATAAAATATTGATGTGATCATTTGCAGACTAAAAGGATGCCAAGAATTCCATTAATAATTGCCTTTAAGGTCTAATTTTCAGTTCAGTGTACCATGTCATTCATTAAGGAATAATCTAACAACAGAATGAGATTTGACAGATTGATTGAATTTTTAAGCACCAATCTTTACTGAATAATTTGCTAAGTGGATACTGAAAATTATTAACCATATGGCCATCCAAATTATGTATTACAATGCAAAAAAGAAATACTGGCAATAGTTTTGAGGAAATAAAAGGGAGAATTTATTAACATCATCAATGTCCAGGAGTGAGGATAGGATAGGATAGGACAGGACAGAGTAGGGAAGATAGAGTAGAACTGAATAATATAATAAACTATATTATTACCATCAATCAATAAAAAAGAATCATGGAAAATGTTAAAATTTATCTATCACTTTTCTATTGTTGTTTTTTATTCCAGCAATGCTTTTTTCTTGCAAATTTAAGGGTATGTGACGGAATTCTTTTTAATTGCCTTCCAGTGCAACCATCATGGAGGACACTAACTGGATCCCTAACGGTAAGCCATCCCAATGAATGCAAAAAACATTGAAGAACATGGTTGCCTTCCTCCCTGTATCAGTACACGTGTGTGTGTGTGTGTGTGTGTGTGTGTGTGTGTGTTTGCCTCAATATCCCAGTTCAGATGAATAAACTGAATGGAGCACTTTGATTTGAAAGAACAGTCTGAATAGCAAGTCTTAAAAAGATTTATAGATCAAAACCAGCACTTTGAATTGCTCTCAGATGCCTCTCAGAAACTAATGCAGTGCCCATCATGCTTATATTATGCAATTGTTATTATAGGAATATATCACATCACTTAGAAATCTTTTAGGAAAGGAAGAAACCATTCATGCATTTCTATCATAACAACAGCCACATTGACCAGGATTCTGGAATTTTTTATTGGTTCATTCACTGTGGTCATAAACTGTAACCATCTCTTTCAGAAGAGCTCCGTAATGAAAATGTACTGCTATAATTTTAATTAGGCATGTATAAGTACATGTCTGAATGAACACATAACACACTAAATAGAGCTGAATTTGGCTCCAACCACTAGTTATGGCTTCATATTAACATCATTTTCAGAGTAACATTTTTAAAACCCTGTAAAAATAAAGATAAAATATATCTGTGATAAAATCAACAATGGGAGTTCTTATTAGTGTGACTATAGATCAAGGAACTGTTCTGAGGTCTCTTTATGGATATGATGTGCTTTATTAGCAAGAAGGAAAGAAAACGAGAAAGCCACAAGGCTGCTATTGTTGGTTTAACAATTATGCATGGTTCATCATGCTAAACCAAAGCCAAACTTCATGCCAGCTTAGCATAAAGTGCAAACCATTTTATCCATGAGAGCCATTTGCTTTGCTTTATATTTCTGTTGGCATTCACCTTCCATGTAAAAGCATCTATTTTGCTTTGAAAATGTCAGCACAAATAGGAATGTGATGGTTTCCAAAATAAGCACATGTCCCAACTTATTGCATGGTAAGACTGCATGCTCATTATTGATTACCGGTATATTTAAAGGAGTTGTCCTCTTGGAAATTCCAGTTATTAAGGCTGTATGGTACTTGGGGAAATATTCAATGCACGCATGGAATGACTACTTTGTCCTGAGTTAAATAGCTATCTTATGAGTGTTTTTACTGTAATCAATCAACTTTTTTTTTGTTTCAAGTATTGGCTGGCTGTATTTCTTATTTGATGTACAGAATTATGGGTTTGAAATCTATCAGTAGTTAATAATTTCAATCAGAAATTTGCTTTTTTTAGATTAAAAAAATGATGGAGCAATTTCCTTTTATTTCCAGTATCTTGATTTTTAGTTGAATTTGTCCATACATGTAATATTTGTACTATTGCTATATCATATTATGCCCCATGAACACTGTGAATTCTTACAAATAGTTATCCCAGTAAATACATCAACATAGTAGTGGGATTTGCACCACTTCAGCAGAACCGGTAGCTAATGTTATGTTGCCCAGGTCCAGAATGGACTTCCGGGAAGCGGCATCCACACTTAGAACCTGGTTATTCACATATTTGAATCCCACCTCTGCATCAATATTAAAGTGTCCACTTTTCTAAAACAGATGTAAAAAGTTCTTGAAATCCCCTATTCCCTTAGAAATAGACAGGCTGTGAATTTAGTAGTTGCCTTTTAAAAAGTAAACAAGGAAAGAAATCTTGAAAAAAAGAAGGGGAACTATCTAATTCTTTTTCCCATTTTCTCCCCTTTTGTCTACCATGAAAGATAATAGAGTATCTATATATGATAAAGTTATAAACAAATACACAGTTTTAGTAATATATAGAGTAGAACTATTGACCCACATTTGCAGTCATTTTAGGCATAACAGAGAGTGGAACAGAGCCTAAACTATTATGATAAGCTGATGATATATTATCAAAATACATAATTGATAATTATGTATTTTCTATACTGAAACTTACTGCAATTATGCAGCAGTCATTAGTAATTTCTCATATTCCTTGATTAAGTTCCACTAATGTGACAAAGGAAATTTACAGTAATTGGATTTAATTGTTTATCGAATTATTTTAAATGTTTATAAATAATTATATTATTATCAATAATTACCTCAAGAAATATTATATAATGTTTTCAATTCAATGGCAGGAATTAAGCTTTGTTTTTTACCATAGCTATGTGAAGTTTCCTATATTAGAGACTGCAAAGTACATTCTGAAGAAGTTGAAATAGGGACATAATTTTGACTCTTGTTCATGTGATAAATTTATATCACATGATATATAAAGCCTTGATTAAAATATCAACTATTTTTTTACAATTTTTTATTTTATTCAGAAAATTAAAATACAAAAGAAAAAAAATCACAGAGACAAAACAAACCTAGACAAGAACATAAAAAAGAACAAAAGACAAAAGACATATTATATTATGTCTTTTGGTATTTTTAAAATATTAACTATTTCCCCCCCTTTGGGGAAGGCATGGACAATTAGAATTATTCGTACTTTAGATCAATTGATTGCCAATAAAGTTTCCAAGCCATAGGATCTGTTGCGAGTGGAGGTTGGATCGCCTAAAGCAAAAGAATTAATTAATATACATTATATAAACCAAAACCTACAATAAGGAACAATTAAAGGACATCACTAAGGCAAATATATCTTTATTTGCAGAAATTTTGAAATAAGTTGCTGGAATACTGATTATTAATGAATCAATGGCAAGGATTCTTAAAAATTATTGCATATTTCTTATGAGATTATTTTGCACTTTATTTCACTTGCTGGAGAATAGTTGAAAGTGACTGATTATTAATTTCATTATAGTGGAAGTGTAAAATTGATGAGGGGACACTTATTTATATGATAGGGGCTTGTTCTATTAAAGTTTCATTTTGATTTGATAGTTATATAATGGCTAATATGATGACACAAAGATCATTAGAGTATAAGTTTATGAATGTGTTGTTTAATTATATATGAAGTACATGAGGAATATAGATTTATTGCACTCAGGGCTAGGAAATAAAGTCACTGAACAATGCTAGAAAGCTCAGTCTTAAAATCTTGAATTACAGATATGTGTTTACTATTCATTTATGAGTAGGCTTTTTATTGATTTAATGACAGGATGGATTCATAATATTTATTTTTGCAGACAAAGCATAATGACAAAATGTAAAATGGGCTGAAATGTATGCAATATAATTTTTATGTCTTGTTGTTTTTCAAATTTTTGTGGTTTTCTTTTTCTGTAGGTTAAGAATATAGTGCTGTTTCCGTAATATACTCCAGTTTGAAGTTTGGCTGAAATGGTCCATCAGGGTCCAAATAATCCAATTCCTCTTAATCCTCTGAAACTGCCATCAGACCATTTTTGCCATAATCTTTCATGTGAAGGTAAGATTGGAAACTGGCTGATAAATTGTCCAGTATGGAGGGGTCCAATAATGGACTATTGAGGAGAAGATATAGCACCAGCTGCTTCAAGCTGGAGGGACCATCCTGTCCTTGAAAGGGAAGATATTGCTGCATGAGCATGTCCCTTAGTCACCTCCTGGAGCACCTTATCAACTCAGGGGAGCCAGTAACTACAGACAGGTATCTGAATTGGCAGATTAAAGAACTTGTCTTCTTCTTTGGTAGTGATAGAATCAAAAGTTCAGATAACCTCATAAGATTGTGTCCCATGCTACTCACTTTGAACTGCCCAGTCATTCCCAATACCAACTGAATCTGCATGATTTTAGCTGCCAAAGAACATAGATTCCAACCGATATGCACTCAATGACTTTCTCAAATGGTGCTCCAAGCATTGGTTCTGGTGCTTCATCTTCTTGGAGAACCAAAATTACATAGGAATAATCTAATTCAGAGTCTCAGTAACCCTCTTTTCCAGGCCACAACTAAGATCTCAGCCAAACTGCCTACCAGAACCATGGGGAAAACCCCCAAATCCCTCTGGGAACCAATATGGTCCATTAATGGGGTGGACTAATCTAACATGTTCCCCACATTTCTTGCCTTTTTCTTATTTGATCTCTTATTTTCCCCAAAACAGAATCAGAATCCAAAGAGTTATTTTAACTGTAGTCTAGTTATAACATATTTTTAAACATTATTGAAAACTTTTAGTGGGATTCTGGTGTCCTAGTAGTACTCAACTACCTCTTGTTTTCTATACTTAATCACCCCTCATCTTCTAAAATAAAAAGCTTAACTTCATTGTTTTATTCTGTTCCACTTTTTTTATCTTTTTGAAATAGATGATTAAGTCATTATGGATCCATGATTAAAGACCAGAGGATAGCCTCTGTTTAGTATAAATTTCTAAAATATTTCTGCTAAAAAAGGAAGTATGTCCTTTCCATTTATTCTGGAAAAAAAACTTAGTATAAATGTACTTATATAGTACTAAACATATTTACATACCAGTAGTACTTTTTTTCTTTAAAGAAAAACACAACAGTATCTTTCTGTTGTGACATGATCTATGTTGTCTCATCAACATTAAATTACTTTTCTGCATGCACACTCTCTAGACCTATCTGATCATTACTCAGTGTCATTTTACCCTTTATTTGGTAAAAATTATATATATTGTCTGTGTGTATATGTGTGTGTGTGTGTGTGT
>NW_015386898.1:215394-227500 GCF_001527695.2 Protobothrops mucrosquamatus
AATTAATTAATTAATTAATTCCTTTTTAAACAACTTGTGATGATTCAACAGCTATTCAAAATAGTTTTCTTCTTCATGTGAATTACATGTTCCCACACATATTCAAAACTGTAATAACAGAAGGCCAAGTCAGAGCTTCTGATGATTGCTGAGTGACCATCTCTCCACCCAATAGAGTCCAGGTACTCAATAAAGAGGCTCTAAGACATGATAATTTAAGACTCCAACTGAAAAATGTTTTTTTGTATTGCTATTTTCTGATATGAGTAGACACAAGGACAATTTCTGCTTACATGGATTACCAGGAGGCAGTACATGACCAATTTTGTCCTATACTGGGAATCTTGGATATACATAGTCAAATCTTTCCATATGCTTCTAACCCTGGTATGAACTTAGTATGTCTAATGTGTCTGTTGATGTACATTTGAAAAATGCAAATATAAGATGATAATGGTCCTATATACATCCTGGTGGTTAAAATAAGTAAAAGTACTTTAAGTCTTACTTGCCTTTGGTTTATATACTGGTTGGCAACATAAAGCTGTGAGGTGGGTTGGGCTGAGAGAGAGAGACTGGTCCAAGGTCACTCATCTGGCTTTCATGGCTAATGCAGAACCAGAATTCCCAGTCTCCTAGATTCTAGCTGATGCCTTAACCACTAGATGAAACCGACTCTCTCCTTATTGAGTCTGCCTTTTCACACTGATAAATTGTAAGATAGATTTGTGTCTATATATTTCAAAATGTTTTATTCACAAAGGTTGATTATCAACAAGGCCAACAATTTTGCTAGATTTCACATGTTTAATGGAATTTTAAAAATTACCACATAGTACAAGGGCCAGTAAAATAATAATACTGCTGGAGTTCCTGCCACTTTCTTAAAGTTTAAGAACTATTAGTATACTACTTGATTGAATGCTACCTTAGGGCATCATTCCACCTTCTTTGTGTTACTGAAATAGAACACTTTGTGTTCTATTCATGTTTCAAGGTTTCAACATCAACATCATCATCATCAAGAACAACAATAATGTTAGAAGGGACCTTGGAGGTCATCTAGTCCAACCCCATACCATTTCAGACAAATGGCTGTCCAGTCTCTTCTTGAAAACTTCCAGTGCTGGAGCATTCATAACTTTTGGAGGCAGGTTGTTCCACTGATTAATTGTTCTAACTGTCAGAAAATTTCTCCTTACTTCTAGGTTGCTTCTCTCTTTGGTTAGTTTCCATCCATTGCTTCTTGTCCTGCCTTCAGGTGCTTTGGAGAATAGCTTGACTCCCTCTTCTTTGTGGCAACCCTTGAGCTATTGGAACACTGCTGTCACCCCTCATCCTTTTCTTCATTAAATTAGACATACTCAATTCCAGCAACCGTTCCTTACATGTTTTAGCCTCCAGTCCCTTGATCATCTATGTTGCTCTTCTCTGTACTCTTTCTAGAGTCTCTGTACTCTTTCTAGAGTCTCAACATCTTTTTTACATTGTGGTGACCAAAACTGGATGCAGTATTCCAAGTGTGGCCTTACCAAGGCANAGCTGCAGCACACTGCTGGCTCATATTTAAGTGATTGTCCACTAGGACTCTAAGATCCCTCTCACAGTTGCTACTATTGAGCAAAGTACCACTTATACTATACCTGTGCATTTGGTTTTTCTTGCCTAAATGTAGAACCTTACTTTATTTCCTGCCACGTGCTATATTGTTCTTTAACCAACATGACTACACATTTTTCTCCAATAGAAAACTGTCTTATTTTTTGTCATCTATCTCTCTACACATTTAACTATCCATATAACAGTTTATTTAATTTGCATGATACATAATCCATAATAGACTCTCTGTGGGGTTATATAAATCAACAATTAAAACATCCATGGTAAGCTATTTACTGAATATCCATAAACATAAAATAGCATGCCTACTGTAGCCATATTAAGAATAAAACATCCATAGTAAACAATAAAAATAGAAATCCCAAATAATATTAGGTAAATGAATAGGCACTCATTAGCCATAGTCCCAGAGGAATACACAAATAATTTCCATTAGTATTACACATTACAGGAGCCAACCTTCACACAAGATGACCATCAGCCACCAAATGTCTTTGGGAATAGCTCAAACTTTCCCCTTTTCTAGAAGCCCTATAGGTTCAATGTAATGTCCAAGTGAAGGCTATTGCATGTTCTTGGTGCCATTGCTAGAATCAATAGTTCCATTAAGAGTTCAGAAAATTTAAATTCCCAATAATTTAGTGGTAAAATAATGTGGTTGGAAATGTGGGGTCTTTGAACAGATGAGATAGCTTGTTAAGCAAAAACTGATACTATATTAAGACAGACATTATGTTTGAATCAAAGTGATAATACTGATTGGAAAAAAATATTTTTAGAAATTGAGAAGCAGGAAGATTGTTCATTTCCTTCTAACTTTAGGCATGAGTCGGTGATAACTGGTAATTCCAGTAAGGCATAATCAGAGATAATCACCTGGCTGCATATATAGTAAGTCACTGTAAATTTTTGATTAACTATGTCATCAGAATAGAGTTTTACCCTTTTGAGGAGAGAGGGTGTGGGCAACATAGAACAGAATTGTCCACCATTTGTTTGTGTTCTTTTTGAAGGAAAAGGTCTACATCTTGTATTTTAGCTGTCAAGAGCATGAGAAAGATAATAAAAGAGTTAGTGCAGCAAAGTTCCATCAGACAATCATTTTGATGTTAATGTACATTCTGCAATATCCAGTACAATATTTCAAGGAGTTTTTTTCACCACCCTTTCTAATGATAGCCATTAGTTTGGAAGACATTAAAAAAAAACAGGAGGTGGAGGAAGAGAAAGATATGTGAGGGGCATATGGCAAAAAACATTAAGGAAACAGTAACTTATATAAATCTATTGGAAGAAAAGAAACAACCAGGGAGATGGCTGCAACCTAGACAAAAAGGCAATTAAACCACCAAAAGGCTTTACACAGCAACTAATGCAAATCAAACATGTTGGTTGCTTTTCTGGATTTAAATTAAAAACAACAACAGCAACAACAAAAACCTAAGACAATAACAAGGCACTTAATCTCTGAGGAAAAAACATTTTGGAAAAAAAAACAGACTAGTTGTGAAAAAAGCAAGACTCAGTGAAATATTCAGGACTCCATCTGGCAGAAAGTAATAAAGATATATTTCAAAACAATTGCAACAAATTAAGAAAAGAAATAAAACAAGATCCTGAAATGAGAAGAAGTCTGAAACTCTTCTGGTTAGGATGAATTGCAGTAATCACAATGAACTTTCTATTCCAAATGGCACCAATTCTAACTTCAAACAAAAACCCGTAGGACTGGTAAAGAAAAGTCTATAGATTTTGTATGGAATGTGGGGAAAAAAACCAAGAGTGTTTTGAAATTCTACAAAATTGAAAGGAAAGAGGTAAACTGGCATTATTTTCCAGTCTAAGATTGTATTGTAAAGCAAGCTGTATATCACAGATAAGAGAATGGATAAGATCTCCATACAGTAGAATATCATTAATAGTAGTAGAAGGTTTAACAAATGGACTTTGTAGGTATCTATGCTACAAAGAAACAAAAGAAGGGGAAAAAATTGAAGGGACATATAATAAGACAAAGCCTACTGAAAATCTGGCTAATTCAACAAAAAGAAAAGAAGAATGAAAGCAATGCCATTTCTACCTCAAATTCTTTTGACTCTACAGAGAATTTACAAAAAAACATATACTTCTCTACTTATGATTGGCCATTTAACAGCCATTTGAAGGTACGAGGGCCTCAGAAAGGGTGTTTTACAATTTATAAAGTACTTCCAGCCATTCCAAAACATTGTGCTGGTCCCTGCAGTCATATAATCACATTTGGGAGCCTGGCAACCTGTTTGCACTTATGAATAGTTGCCAAGCAGCTCATGATCATGAAATTGCTGTTTGCAATCTTCTCTGTTGGCTTCCCCAGAAAGTCAGTGGGAAAGCCTGTAGTAAGGTTGCAGACTGCTGCTGCCTGCTGAGAGGAGTCCCTCTTGTCTCTAGGACCTGGTGAAAGCGCTGCTTGCTGAGGGGAGCTGAACTCTTTTGGTGGGGCGGATTAAAAGAGCTCAGATCTTCAGGATTTGAGCTCTATTCCAGTACCCAGCAGAAAGCATTCTTTTCCATGCCAGAAAAGCACTGAAATCCTCTCGTAGGTGCAGAATCATCAGTTCTGATGATTTAAGCTTTGTTTATGCACTCTGTGGAAGGAGATCCTTTCCAGAGAAGAGCTGATATCCTTTGGCAGGCAGGTCTCTGTTTGGTTATCAATGACAGATACTTGCAGATACTTTTATTATACACAATAGAGAACTACAACATTACATTACTTTTTGATGTAATCATCATTCAAATTGAGGCACTTGTCATAACATCTTGCAAGGTTTGAAATTCCTTGGTAGTAGTTGCTCGGTGCCAAATCTGAGTTATGGGGGCAGGGGTGATCAAAAACATCCCAACGGAACTGCTTCAAAAGTTCTTGGGTGCTCCTAGCAGTGTGCAGGTGAGCATTATCGTGAACCAACACCACACTGAAAGTGGTACCATAGAAAATCCCACCAAATGTGAAGCTGCCAAAGGAGTACTGCTAGTGAAGTTCATGGAGTATGGTTCAACCATCAATTCAGAAATCTACTGTGAAACATTATGAAAACTCAGACGAGCCATCCATAACAAGTGTTGGGGCATGCTGACTTCTGGTATGGTGTTGGTTCCTGATAATGCTCGCCTACACACTGCTAGATGCACCTAAGAACTTTTGAAGCAGTTCAGTTGGGATGTTTTTGATCACCCCCCTATAGCCCAGATTTGACACTGAGCGACTACTACTAAGTAATTTCAAACCTTGTAAGATGTTATGACAAGTGCCTCAATTTGAATGGCAATTATGTAAAAAAGTACTGTAATGTTGTAATTTTCTAATGTGTGTAATAAAAGTTCTGTATCTGCAAGTGTCTGTCATTGATAACCAAATGGAGGGTTATTTCCAAATTGCCCTCGTAGTAATAGCAATAGCACTTAGACTTATATGCTGCTCCATAGTGCTCTACAGCTCTCTCTGAGCAGTTTACAATGTCAGCATATTGCTCTCAACAATTTGGCTCCTGTTTTTACTAACCTCAGAAGGATGGAAGGCTGAGTCAACCTTCAGTTTGTCAGGTTCAAACTCCTGGCTATGGGCAGAAATAGCATTCTAACCCCTGTGTCATAAGGGTCCTAGCTGTAAAGTAAGGTAGCTGTATATTGATCTGTAGTTGTATATGTCAGCATATATTCAGGTGTATTCAAATAACAGAAATCAGTTTAAAGTGCAACAAGAACTGTACAATAAGGGAGGAATTTACCACAGTGAATTTATATACAAATAATTAGAAAAATAAAAAAGTGATCTCCAAAAAGAAGGTGAGAAAGATGACAGAATTTAAAAGCTTATATAAAACCGAGATCATTCATGAGGATATGTTTGTAAACTGTTACTGGAATATGACTCAGATAGAATAAATTTTAAACTGTATGATAAAATGAATGCAAACTGTGAAAGGACTAATGACAGCAGTTCAATGAAAATAATAACAGAATAACAGAGTTGGAAAGGACCTTGGAGGTCATCTAGTCCAACCCCCTGCTCAGGCAGGAAACCTTATACTATTTCAGACAAATGGTTGTCTAATCTCTTCTTAAAAATCTCCAGGGTTGGAGCATCCACAATTTCTGGAGGCAACCCACTGATTAATTGTTCTAACTTTCAGGAAATTTCTCCTTAGTTCTAGGTTGGTTTCCATCTATTGCTTCCTGCCCTGTCTTCAGGTGCTTAGTAGAATAGGTTGACCCTCTCTTGTTTGTGGCAATCCCTGAGATATTGGAACACTGCTATCATGTCACCCTTAGTCCTTTTTTTCATTAAACTAGACATACCCAATTCCAGCAACTGTTCTTCATAGGTTTTAGCAATGGAAAAATCAATACAAATTAGTCCAAGCTACAGTTTATTGGGAAATTGGTGTTAAATGTTCTCTAAGTGGTATATAACCCCATCCATAATTGCCAGGATATATAAAGCATATAACAACAAATGCTGGAAATACCATAATAAAGAAGAAACAGTTGGCCATACGTAGTGATTGTGCAAAAAAAACCAACCCTAAAATATTGGAAAGAAATACATTAAAAATAAAATAAAATTTGAATAGACATTTCTATTAGACATGACTGTGGAAAAAATATATGAAAAATGTTACAATTCAGAAAGAAACATATTGACTCCAGCAGAATAAACCTTGAACAGCATTATAAAATATGATATGCCAACAATAACAAACTGAGAAACAAAAATAGGAAAGTATGTTGTGCTATGTCTGTATACACAATGAAGTTTAACAAAATTCAAGATGAATGGCTCTGTTACATACAACTCATCACAAAACAAGGTGTCAACTCTGCAATGAACCTGGCTGAAACCATCTTGCTCATTTTTGATTGCCACAAGGAGAGGAATGGGAAGTTTTATGCTAGCCTAAACAATTCTCTGTCCCATGGGAACCAAGGTCATTTCTATTCCTTTGGTTGCGGGGATTGAACCTAACGTTAGAAAGCCCACCAAACTATTCTATTGGGAAATGCAGTTGATTGCATAGGTTACAGAGTGGGAAGTTTAACTTTGTAATACTGTTACTTTTTGGTGGGAAATTTAGTCTTGGTTTCATTTTTGATGGTGCCAATACTTTGTAACCAATAAACATGTTATTAGAGGAAAACTCAAGTCTTGGAGTTCTGTTTTAATTGGTCTCATCTATTGGAACCATGACACAAGGTAGACTTAGATAAATATGTTTTTAGGACTCAGATTGAAACTAAGAACATGTACTAATAATTCGAAGTTCCAATATCTATACTGTAACTCAGAGTTGGAGATATAAAAAGAAGAGAAGGGAAGGATATAATTTACTATGGTCTTTTTTTCAATATATATTTTTACATTCAAATGTAGCAGTATTTTACATTGTCGTGCTTTTTTCTTTATAATTTTTTTTTGCATTTCAATATTTTAACAATATATATATATAGTAAAAAGGAGAAAAGGTGATGTAGTGATTGCAAGGAAACTCCATGATTTTTTGTAACTATTTTTTACTACAGAAGATATGGGGAAACACCTGAACATGTAATGACTCCTGAGGTGTGTATGTTGTAAGGCATGAACTTGAGCAATCAAAGCCAATTCAAGTAATAAGAGAAGATATTCAAGATTGCACTAAATCCCTGAAACATCCACCTGAGAGTTCTTAAAGAACTGAAATATGAAATTGCTGATTTTGGTTCAGTGCTAGAAAACTGAATGGTAGCCAAAGTGATGTCAAGTTTAAAAAAAAGAACCCTGGGAAGAGCCAGGAAATTATAGGCCAATCAGATAATGGCTCTTTTGAACAAATTGATTGAAATTGTATAAGCCCATGAAGCATATAAAGAGACAATCTTTCTGAAGGAAAATCAATACGGATTCTACAAAGGTAAATTTTGCTTCCTCCACCTGCTACAGGATGGGTGGATTTTACTTTCTTTAAAATGGATGACGACAACCATTTTGGCACTCTATACTCGATGAAGCTCCCTATCAAAGGTTCTTGACTACATGGTCATAGAATAAGCGAAGCAAACACAAACAGAGTTAGAGGGGTTAAGATTTAGATAAACATAATACCACATGAGGGAGCAAAGGAACACCGAAAAACAAAATTCTGATGTTTGTGCAAATATTGGGTTGTATTTAGATGCTTATTGTTCCTCAAAGGTCTTTGTCTTCTTTGTAATTTTGTTAATTTTGTTTACTATTGTTAGTTGCTCTTTTGTTTTACTATTTTAATCTTCTAACTGAAAGAAAGGAATACAAGGTACTTAAAATCCCTTTGGACAGAATGTTATATAAACTCCAATAAACAAACACTCTTTAATTGCCCGATTGGTTCCAATTCTCTCAAGACTTTTATGCAGGAGTTCCAGGCGCAATAAAGTAGCCTGCTCCTATATTTGAAATTTTCTTTTATTATGGTCACTGATCAGAACTGCAAACAAAAAACACATTACAAATAAAGGTAAAATAAAAACAAAACAAGATATAACATTACAGTTAGCGGTGGGTTCATCAGTGGATAATCAAAATCTGCCTAATTTTACAGGTAGTATAAAGGAATTTAGTTAAGTTTAAGGAGAGTAAATAATACTGAGTTGTTAACAACAACTGTACATAAAAGAAATCAGAATCTCCTGAGTGTTTTGTCAGGTAAGGAGTTATAAATGTAGCAGAACATTAGCATTAGTTTCAACAGACTCTTGGCCACAAGGTTTCAGATCCTAGGGAAATTTTTGATCCTTCCAGAAGCACCAAAGGGAAGGATGAGAAACAATGGTTGCAAACTGATCAAAGAGAGAAGCAACATGGAATTAAGGAGAAACTTCCTGACAGTGAGGACAATCAACCAGTGGAACAGCTTACCCTCAGAAATCGTGGGCACTCCATCACTGGAGATTTTTAAGAAGAGACTAGACATTCACCTGTCTGAGATGGTATAGGTTCTCCTGACTAGGTTTCATCCTTTTTAGTTTATGAACTAGATTTAGGGGCAAATAGTGAGCTGGCCAAGTTTGCAAATGATAACAAATGAAAACTGAAAGTGATTGTGAAGAGCTCCAGAGGAATCTCTTTAAATTGGACGAGTAACTAATCTGATAGTAAATAAACTCAATCAAGCAATGTAAAATGAGACATATTGGGGCAAAGATTCTCATACATTTACTGACAGTCTGAACTGTTTGCATTTAATTAGGAAAATAATGGATAATTCGGAGAAGATGTTGATTCAGTGTGCAACAGGTATGTAAAAGGAAATTTCTATGCTAGCATTAAATAAGGAACTAGAAACCAAACTATAAGCAAATTACTGTCCTGATACAAATCTATGATATAGTATGCCATATCTACAATGATTGCCATAATTGGAAAAAATAGATAATATTACTGGAAAAAGTGCATAGGGCAACCAAAATGATTGGACGCTCAAACACATTTCTTATAAGAAAATGATATAATGTTTGAGAGTTTTTATCTTAGAAAATTTCAACTGACATTGTGAAAATGTATAAAATCATGTCTGGCAAGGAGAAAAGGAACAGGGAAATATTTTCATTCTCTCTTGAGCTAGATAGAGATAGTGCTTGTTGTCCAATAAAGCTGACTGGAGATTCTTCTTCATACAGCCCATGATTAGCTTATGTAGTGACAATGTAGGCTATGCAGTGACTACTAATCTACCTTCAAATGGATCTTATGGATGACTATGACTGGACTATAGAGGGTATTCAGTCTTAAAACTCAGCTGTTACTTCCCTATTGGAGAGACTGTGCCTGTAATAGAGTTTTGAGGAAACCGTTCTTATCTCCTGTTTATAAGCAACTCAATTACAAAAGCGAGAGTAAAAAATGCCAAACTAAGATCAAAACCTTGGTGTGTTCCAACAATACTATTCTTACATTCTTATCTTCCAAGTCTGGAATTTGACTTTAGAATAGGAAAGCATTTTTTTTAAGGTCAGTACATTGTACTTCTGAGTTCCTAGGATGTGAGGGATTGAATGTTACTCTCTAAATTAGAATTTGCATCTAACATGAACATGTTTGTGGTAAAACAAGGCTTTGGTTGCACTTATACAATACTGGCCAGAATTTAGGTAAAAATGTGCTAAAACTCATCAATATAATTAGCATCTTCTCTATATTACTAAAAATATCCTTATGTGAAAATCTTGATGGACCATGCAGGTGGCAGATGTCACCCTGTGCAAGCCACTTTTTAACAATCATGGCATATTAAAGATGGGATGTAAGTGCAGTAAATGATGAAAACAGCATGCCTTAATGAATGAAATAATAGAAGATAGAAACTTTAAAAGGGACGAGGAAATAATAGGTTTAACTGATGGTGGTTTGACTTCGGGAGCACAGGTGGTTGCTACACACAGAAAAGTAATAGTAAATGGAAGTATTTAAATGTATACCAGAAATTATGATTTGACAACATTAGAATGCATATACAAATAGGAGTAAAAGTCTATAGATTGTTGATGGTCGAATGCTAGTTTTTGAATGAATGATGATAGAAGAACTAGAGATGAGATGTGAAAAAAATGTGAAACATTCTGGATTAATGTAGTCCAGGAGGGGAAAAAGTAAAGTGATGGAGCCATTTGAATTTTCAGGAATATATTAGAATGGCGACTGGTGAGTGATTGCTTAGAAAAAGCATCCATACAGTTAGTTCTCATTTAGTGACTGCCTTGTTTAGTAACAATTTGCAGTTATGACGGTGTTGAAAAAGTAACTTTATGACCAATCCTTACATTTACAGGTTCATAAAACAAAGATTTAGACCAGGGGTCTTCAAACTTGGCCCTTTTATGACTTGTGGACTACAACTCCCAGAATTCCTCAGCCAGCATGCCTGGCTGAGGAATTCTGGGAGTTGAAGTCCACAAGTCATAAAAGGGCCAAGTTTGAAAACCCTTAGTTTAGACTTTCAGACATAATCTGAAGTAAGTACATCTACACAAGGAAAAAGGATGGATATTAATTTTATTAATATTATTCAACTAACCAAAGAGAGAAGCAATCTAGAACTAAGGAGAAACTTCCTGACAGTTAGAACAATTAACCAGTGGAACAACCTGCCTCCAGAAGCGGTGAATGCTCCAACACTGGAAGTTTTTAAGAAGAAACTGGACAGCCATTTGTCCAAAATGGTATAGGGTTACCTGCCTGAGCAGGGGGTTGGACTTGATGACCTCCAAGGTCCCTTCCAACTTTACTACTACTACTACTACTACTACTACTACTACTACTACTACTACTACTACTATGATTATTATTATTATTATTATTATTATTAATGTTTACTTGATTTTTACTGCTATTAATGAAAGATTGAGAGCATCAATGAAAGATGATAAGAAGTTCTAAATGTGGGACAGAGCATTATTTGCTAGTGTCAAGAATAGATGTGAAAAAAAATGGACATAAATAAAAAGAAAGAAGTGAAGGAAGCTAGAATAAAAGAAGAATGACTGCAGGATTATAAATATAAATCCTGTACATATAAAGATAAAATAAATCTAATGTTCCCCATAATGAATGGAATGTAGATACAGGATAAGAAAATGTAAATGCTTTTAGGAGACCATAAGAAATATGTTAGAAAGAGGCACATAAGTGTGTGAAATTACAACATGAAAAACAAAGCCTGGTAGATTAAATGCATTAAAAGGGGAAGAGTAAGAAATTTGTAGCTGGATGGAATTGATAAAATATTCAGAAAAATGGAGGTCAGAAGATAAAAAACCAATAGGCAAGATGTTGAACACAGTGTTAGGTATCATGAATGAAGTTGGTATGAACTTTATTTAGCAATATTTGCTTTTCTTCTCTTATAATATCATGCCTCTAATTTTCTATATATAAATGATAGCTGTAGCTGAGTCATAGCTTTGGTTACCCAACAATTTCTGCCTACTCTTTTTAACCCTAGTGATGAAGACACATTTCTGCCTCTGCCAACCAGCTGTCATCTATTGATATAAATGATTGCTTTTTGTATGATCAAACTCAAATGCTTAAGTTTAACCTCCATTTTATTTTTTGTTCCAGGAATAGAACTTCAACACTTGTGTTTGTTTGCCATGGTAACTATAATAGATCACTCTGTCTCTTTTAAAAAATTTCCTACTGTTAGGCTACCATTGCATTCTTCTAATCATGTTATCATCTGGAAAATAGTTCTTAAAAACTGCTATAATAAGTAGCCTAAGCCCTTGAGCTCTGACCATTTTTCCTCATTAATAATGCTTCTAACCATTGACCAGTTTACCCAATATTGATTCATTTGCATTTAAAACACTTTATCTGTGAATTAAAGGGATAGCACTTACATTGCCTCCGTATTTCATGTTCAGATGTATGAGGGGGACAAATAAGTCATCAATAGGATATAAAAAAGTATGGTTATTAGGAATACAT
>NW_015386898.1:228035-252733 GCF_001527695.2 Protobothrops mucrosquamatus
AATAATAATAATAATAATAATAATAATAATTTGAATGATTAAATTAATTAAATTAGTTTAAATTAATTCAAATTGCAAATCACTGAATTTCACTGGAAAATTTGAGGAGACAAAACTATATGTGTGTATGCGCGCACATGTGAATACACAAAAGGCTATTAAATCACTATACTTATTTGAATCCATCTGATACATAGGCATGTGTCAGATCAATTGAGTGGTTTAAGTTAGATTCAGTTCAAAGAGATGGAGCCGTGGTGGCGTAGTGCACTGCCAACTGCCAGGAGTTTGATTCTGACCAGCTCAAGGTTGACTCAGCCTTCCATCCTTCCCAAGGTTGGTAATATGAGGACCCAGATTGTTGGGGGCAATATGCTGATTCTGTTAACCACTTAGAGAGGACTGAAAAGCACTATAGAGCAGTATATAAGTCTAAGTGCTATTGCTATTGCTATGAATGAAAGCTTATCAGAGTCCTAGCAATTACACATTTTAAGTATTTCAGTTTTCTGACTAGTACAGAACTGTTCATTCTTTGATATATGTATTACCAAAGAGAGCATATTCTCCATGTCTTTCTACTCAAGACAAAAAAAACCCTACTTGCTCCCCTTAACTGATAGAATCAGCTACTTTTATTCTTGTTCAAGTTTTATTAAAATATGCATAGACCGGATCAAACCAAACCAAACCAAAATGGTGGCATATGCATACATAATACTTTGATCTAAATATTTCTTACCCTTCACTAAGTTATGAATTCACGGGTAAGCTCAGCAAGGCAGACTTATGCATACAGTATACCCTAACTGCAAGAATAAGCACTTCATAATAGAAGCAATTCCATGCAATGGATCTGCACCAATCTCCAAACTAAAGAGCAAATTATTAGTTTATAGTTCCTATTATAAATGGACAACAGTTGGAACAGGCTTATGTGTGGCAACAGCTCCACTCAGGGGCTGCAAATCTGATAAGACATCAGAGATGTCTATGTTAGTGCCAGACACCAGCAGGGATGCACAGCCTTGGCATAGGGTTTTCTCTAATAATGCATAGATGCCCAGAAGAAATGCTTTCCAAAATGTTAAGGGCTTCTTGTACAATAGAATAATAGCTTTCACATTGGGCTATCTTACATTAATCTGTAGTATTTTACAGGCATTTTTTAAAAATTATCATTATTCATTTCTAAGGAAAGGACTACAGATAGTCCTCATTTAATAATCATCTTTGGACCAGTGACTCAGTTGTTAAGTGAAGCAGCCACTAAGTGAAACCATGACAGTGCTTAAGATCATACTTTAGCTTTCCTTGCTTTATAGACCTGCAAAATTGTAAATGTGAAGATTGGTCAAAAAGTTACTTTTCATCACCATCGTAACTGTGAGTTGTTGTTAAATGAGGCAGTCACTAAACAAGGACTACCTGTATATCCTTGCTTATTTTCAGAAAGGATCATATGATTCACAAAGCAGTCTGTGTGGCAGACCTATGAAAAACAGGGTTTCTGGAAAAGTAAAAAAGAATGCTGGGGAGATGTTAGAGGATAAGGTAATTTGTCTGTCAACTGTATAATGTTTTGGAAAGAACACTTCAAATGAATGATCAAGATATAAAAATAGAAGAGTTTAATATGCTTTTATGCTTATTTGCCAAAAGGTTTCCCTTCATTTGGGCAAATGATTTTCAAGAAAAAGTGTAGGATATTTTATAATATAATATTTTATAATATATCCTCTTTTGGTTGTATTTAGGACTACTGTACCTGGGTTGTGGACAACCCAGGAGATCACCAGTTGGCAGAAAAGACTCTTTAGTGCCATCTAGTAGATAGTTGGGTTTTTGCAACTCATTTAAGGAAGTCGTAGGCATATTGCTAATTCTCTGATTTTGCACACTTTAAGTAAATAAGATAAAGCTATAAGGAGGAAAATTGTACTGTATGTTTGTTTGTTCAAGGGAAGAACTGCAGGCAGAAGGAAAGGCTGGAGATAATGAAGTAGTAAATAGTAAAATATGGTTAGTAACACTCAAATCACAAATGATTAATTTCAGAGCTAATATGAATTAGAATCTTAATACAAAAATGCATTTACACGAATCTGATGAATTTCTTAGTTCAGGTTTTTTTTAATTGTTATTTCAACCTCTGTGCTCTTTTTTAACCATTTGTTAGAAATATGTGATTTCTCTAGAATCCATCAACAAAATAATTGTTTCTGTAATCTAAGGTGAAGAAAATATAAAAGCAGATAATACAAATGTGCCACTGTGAATCCACTCTTCTCTTATAGAACAATGGAATAAGTAGACCTATACAGTCTATGAAGGATAAAGCTGATCAAATCTCTACAAGGAGGATGTTTCAAATCTTGGAAAGTAGTTCCTAAAAATGCTCACTTCCAAGGCTCTATCAGGCAATAATTTTATAGAGATGGGACCTGGAGGGAGTTATGCCTACAGGTGGTCCTCAACTTACAGAAGGTCAAAGTTACAACAGCACTGAAAAAAAGTGACTTATGACCATTTTTCACACTTGCAACCATTGCAGCATCCCCATGGTCATGTGATTAAAATTCAGTTGCTTGGCAACTGGTTCATATTTAGGAAGGTTGGAGTATCCTGGGATCTTTTAATCAACCTTTGCAACCTCCTGACAAGCAAAATCAGCGGGAAAGCCAGATTCACTTAACAACCAGGTTACTAACTTAAACAACTGCAATGATTCACTTAACAAGTATGGCCAGAAAGATTGTAAAATGGGGCAAAACTCATTTAACAAACATCTTACTTTGCAACATACATTTGGGTCTCATTTGTGGTAATAGATAAAGGACTACATACAGGTACAGATACAAGATACAGGTATAAGGACTACCTGTATTTGATTTGGATGAATGGGCACATGAATACAGGAGAAGCAGTTCCCTCAGTTAACTATACAGGAGTTCAAGAGTGGCTATCAAGTTTTTGAATTGCACCTGGGAGTTGACTGGCAACCAGTGCAGCTCCTGACACAGTGGGAGCCTGTGCTGCTGTATTCTGCCAGCTGTAACTTCTAAGTGGTCTTCAAGGCAAGCATATGTAGAGTGCACTAAAGTCAGTAGTGGGATTCAGCCATTTCGCACCAGTTTGGCAGAACCAGTAGCTATTTTTTTGTTGCCCAGGCCCAGAATGGACTTCCAGGAGTGGCATCCACACAGAGAACCAGTTGTTCACATATTTGAATCCCATCACTGATTAAAGTAATCCCAATAGTAGGTGACTAGAGCATGTGCAATTGTGTACAGGACCTTTTGATCTAGGAGTGGCATGCAGGATCTAACTGTCCAAAACACTTCCTCACCATGGCTGCCACCTGCAGGAGTGGAGAGTCAAAAAGATCTCACAAATTAGGGATCACCTTTAAGCAATTGAGTGAAAACCAGGTAAAAATCAAAACTGGTATTGCACTAGAATTGTTAAGGTCATAGGCTCAAAGCCACTCTTTCCTGGAGGGATTCAGCTGATGTGTGTAGTTTCCCACCCAGACCCTGACAACCTCCAGGCTCTGGATTAGCATTTCCATCACATTGCCTGTTTGACCCAGGGATAAATGGTGGGGTATCAACAGCATATGAAGTCATTGAAACTTGTGCTAACAGATAATTCTCCCAGTGGTTTCACATAGTTGTTGAAAAGAAGTAGAGAAAGGAGACCCCAGAAACTCTCTAGAAAGAAGACTCAAGGAAGATATCTCTTCTGTCAGCATCACTGATTGAAGCCACAAAGGATCATTACAAACATTGACTCCCCCCATACCAATCACTTGGAATCAGTTCAGAAGAATGTGAATTGATAGTGATTTATACACATAACCAGTTTTCAGATTTAAGGGGGGAAACTATTCCTATCTGCAGCATCTTCATTCTCACTCAAAGATGGCTGTTGGATAAAAAGCTGGTCCAGATTTGAAAAAATAAACAAGGAGGCCCCACAAATAATATATCTAAATATTAGGAAAAAGGATGATTCAGTCATGGTTTTCCATAGTCCAGTTCTCTCTTGGTCCCTCACTTGCTCCTTTCCATTTGAAACAAGCAAACTGAGAATTCCAATTGCTCCATTAAGTAGGTGGATTGCTGAAGAAATAATCAAATCCCATGCATATCTTCTCAGAAGTACACAGATTTATTTATTTATTTATGTATTTATTTATTAAATTTATTGGCTGCCTGTCTTACCAGAGTAACTCTGGGTGGCTTACAGTATTAAAAAGTTAAAACTATACAATACCTAGAAACAATACAAATAAAATACTATAAAAATACAAATATTCAACCCTAACTGAAAGACGGGGAGGGAGGGAGTAGGATGAGCAGGGGGAAGATGGGATCTGTCATTAATCTATCAACCATCCCCAATGTGAAACCCCTCCATTGGAGCCACAAACCAACTGACAGAACCAGGTTTTTAAGTTCTTGCAGAATGTCAGGAGGGTTGACCTCACTCCGAGAGGTAAGATGTTCCAAAGGGCAGGTGCAAAGGCAGAGAAGACTCTTCTTCTGGACCCTGCTAGCAGGTATATCCTGGCCGATGGGACCTGCAACATGCCTTATCTGCTGGCATGGATGGGGTGGACCATTCCCAATGGGATGAAACAGTCCCTCAAATAGCCTGGATGAATATATTTACTCCCACTGCATATACTGTGTTTCCCTCAAAATAAGACCTGATATTATTATTATTATTATTATTATTATTATTATTATTATTATTATTATTATTATTGTTGTTGTTGTTGTTGTTGTTGTTGTTGTTGTTGTTGCTGCTGCTGCTGCTGCTGTTGTTGACGATGATAATGTTGTTATTGCCTCCAAAAGAGGCACCAGGTCTTATTTTCAGGGGGGGTGTCTTTTCTACTCACTTCACAGCAGCGTAACTGGCAGCCCCACCCAGCTGCCCCACTTCTGTGGCCAAAGGAGCAGCTTCATTCTGCAGTGGAGAATGGAGCTCCGGCCTACATTTTGCAGTCAGAGACCTTTCTGGAAGGCATCTGCAGCCAAGAATCAAACTATGGATTCAATCCATAGCTCGGTTCTCAGCTACACAGGCCTTCTGGAAAGGCCTCTGACTGCAAAATGCAGGCCAAGTTCTGTTCTCAGCTGCAGAATGAAGCTGTTCCTTCCGGTGAGGTAAGTGTCAATCCATGGGAGGCCTGGCTATAATGGTAAGCTCCACCCCCGCACCTCCACCATAGCTTGATTTTTAGGCATGTGCCTCGCCTCAAAATTAGGGCTTATTTTTGGGGTAGGACTTATATTAGGCCCATCCCAAAAAATCAAGCTAGGCTTATTTTCAGGGTAAGACTTACTTTTAGGGAAACATGGTATGTAGGGTTACAGCTTATGAAAGCTACATCCAGTAAAGTTGGGAGTGTTGAAACAATGAAGACAGAATTTGTAAAGGTTGAGTTTGATTTTCTGACTTCATAAATATACCTGTGCAGGTTTCTTGGCAACAGCAAAGAACTGGTTTCCCATTGGCTTTCTCCAGGATGTTTTTCAACTTTGCAGTCTAGCCTAGCCATACTTATTAGAATATGTTACAAGCAATAACACCAAACCTGCTGACTTCTGAGCCCAGAGAAGTCATGCACATCTTTTTTTGTTTCATTAAAACAAGTGATTTCTTGGGCATAATGAATCTAACAAAACCAGATGTTTCAAAAAAGGTTATTTAGTCCCTGATGTTTCTAAGTTGGGTATTAATTTATAGATAAAAAGAGAAATAATGTGAGCTGTTCGAAATGATGGTGTAATGCAAATGATAGCAATACCCTAACTGTCATCCTGGAGGTGAGCAGAAAACAGAGATGCAGCACATGCTGAATATCACAATTGCCTGTCTTAGAAATTAAAATATTCTCAAGAGATTGCAGTGTAAATCGGCTCTTGCAGGCAAACCCTTTCCAACAGAAATGACCTAACAGGACGCCTACTTCTTTCCATGCTAATTGCTTTTGGGCTTCAATGATAAAGTTCTATTAACTGTTTTGCTCGCACAGCACTTAATTGGCACATCTGACAGTCACACAGTGCTATAAAGAAAATAGCAAATTACATTTTAAAAAAAATCTCAGGAAGTTGAGGAATATCTTACAACTCATAGGTGTGGAAATCATTGACACCCAAAGTATTTGATAAAGAAAAGGGGAAATTACATATTTTTCTTCAAGTTCCTGGAGGAGGAGGGAGACTCGCTTCCGATTCATGTGTGCCAAAATTAATATCCCTGGAATAATTCTTACAAAATGAGTGTTTTTTGAGCATATGTGTGCTTTTTTTAAAGCTTACTGCTTCATCTGTATAATGTGGACATTGTGAACCCAGAAAACACCAAACAGGTCCTGCTACCTGCAAAGGACAAAAGTGCGTGTCCTTGACTGACATTTTCAAATTAACACCTGAGAAGCTTTTTTTTGACAAGCTAGCTTTTCCCATTTACTTTCATGAGCTATAAGACAAATTTCCTACTTTAACCTCAGTTAGACAATTATGTACCACATTTGCTTTTGTAGGTACCCAATACTGGTTAGAATCTTTATCATTATTAATATGTAATTTTCCCTGTCTAATGCCTAAAATAAGCATTTGTAAGAGTGTGGATTGGCAGTTAGGGACAGAGGGGTTGACAGGCTAAAAAAGGTATGCCACAAAAGCAATCCCTTTATGAGTGGTTTCCATGAAAGACCATCCCAACTGAAATGGCTCATCATGGCCCATCTGAGGATGGAGTTCTCTAGCACCGTTAAGTAAGGCAACCTTTTCAATAAATCTTTCTTAATTGTAAGCAACATAGCATTTTCCTTGGTGTTCATCATTTTTGGTACCCAACATGCTTTAGAACTAGTTGGAGGCTATGTAAAGTAATCATATTCTATCTGGATACTTAAGGAAAAAAATAGGGATAATATAGGCTGATTTTTTTTTAAAAAAAAAAGTCGATTTGATATAGCAGTGGTGGCGAACCTATGGCACGCGTGCCAGAGGCGGCACTCGGAGCCCTCTCTGTGGGCACACGTGTCGTTGCCCCAGCCTCACCTCCCCCTGCGATCCCCTCCTCACCAGCAGCCCCTATGGAGGAGAGTCACCCTCGAGCATGGCCCACACGGAGCAGCGCAGCCAAGGACATGGCAGCCAGGCAGCATAGACAAGATTCTGCCCTCACACGCCATTGCACACAGTTGATGCTGCGGGGCGTGGGCAGATGGTGTGGCCGCCATGGCGCTGCTGGGCTGCCTGGGCGATCTGTGGCGGGCTGTGGAGGCAGTGAGTGGCCCTACAGGCAGGCAGTGGGGACGGGGTGGGGGCGGAGCAGGGGGTGAAGTGGGGGTGGGGCCAGTTTTTGAGCACTCGGTCTCTAAAAGGTTTGCCATCACTGTGATATGCAATAGCAACAAAAAACAATAATTATCAAACCTAATAATTGTAATATTCAGTTTGTCTTAGGCTAATATGTTTATTTACACAGGAATAGCCCATTTTATTTTGCATTTGGGAGGAAGGGAAAGGAAGAAACACTATCTCCTCTTTCTCACAGGAAACAATTGCTTCCTGCTGCCTAAGGTTTAGGGTGGCCCTTTAGCTGTCCCGTTGGTGATGATGATACTTATGTCATACTGCAGGGGTCTTCAAACTTGGCCCTTTTATGACTTGTGGACTTCAACTCTCAGAATTCCTCAGCTAGCTTGCCTGGCTGAGGAATTCTGGGAGTTGAAGTCCACAAGTCATAAAAGGGCCAAGTTTGAAGACCCCTGTCATACTGGTTTGAACATGCATTCAATATCTCATGGAAAATAGCATTTCTTAAATATTGTAAGGATTTTATTGTACTGATTTACTTTTCTTACAAAGCAGAGACTTTCAAAAAGATGCTCAGAAACTGCATTTAAAATGAAAAACACATCAGCCATGTATCACTCTTGACTCAGAAGAATCTCAGAGAGCCATTAGAGGTGACATCCAGCTGGCTTTCTGCCTAAGGCAGGACTAGAACTCATGGGCTCTCTGTTTCTAACTTGGAGCTATTCACCATACTCCAAACTGGCTTTAAAGATAGGTTTGGGAAAGGCAAAATGGTTGTGAAAATCCATGTAATTTCATGGTTTGAGGACAAAATCTAATAGGGCTTGGGTGACTACATTAGTATTTGGCTAGCCATAATTGGATAAAATGTATCTGCCAGTTCCTACACGGAATAAAATAGAATGCCAGTATCTAGTTGTTACTGTTGGATATAGAAACAAGGTGATTCAGATATAACTCTGTCCTTAGCTATGGTTAATTCTGAGCCAGAAATTGTTTTTCGGTCTACCTACCCATACCAGGATGGGGAAAAAACTGGAGGGCGGAGTAGTTTGAATGCTGCCTTGAGCTCTTGAAAATGAGTATAGATCCAAGATATAGAATTCTACTAAAGATGATGGAATCAACTTGGCTTTAATTGTTGTTTAATTCAATTTGTGGGGGAATGATCCGATATATCCTTGTGCTATTTTGGTGTGTGGATCCACCCAGTATGATTTTGTATTATCTGTGAATCAAGGCACTATGTTTTGTTCAATAAACCATGTTTTAAAATCTTGGTTCAGACATATTTCAATATACCCAGGATTTCTATCCAGAGTTACTAGTTTTATTTTTGGATGTAAATGTTGGTTCATGACAATTTTTAGCATGTCTGTGTCCATTTCTTCTCTTGACAGAGGTACAAAGATGAGATAAATTTAACTTTTTCTTATAACTATTTAAATTTTCAATTAACTGTATCTTGCTTGAAGTGTAATAGATCATGGCTAGTTTCTCAATTATGTTTCCTTTGAATCAGTTTCAAAACATTTCTTATTGTTCCACCGTGATTAGAACAATACAGCCGTATTGAATATATTGCATTATTAAAGTAAAAAAACTAGCCAAAGACAAACAAGGATATTGACTGTGGATATATTTGTCTACATATCTTTTACACAATCACTTTATTTTCAAGGACTCCCTTGCCTAACTAGACAGTCCTCCTCATGTTCTGCATTTTGAGGGAGAGATAGTGCTTGTTAATAAGTGCAATAAACAATATGTCTCTTTTGAAGAGTCAGAATTAGAGGACCATCTGATCAATGTTATCAATCAGAGAAGCATTTTGTTTCAGTAAGATAAAGTAGCTTTTCATAGGAGAAGGTTTCAAAGAAGATTTGGGGGGGGGCATGTTATTTGCCCATTTCTTTTTTCTACAAAAAAATATCTTTGTGATCATCTTCAGGGCACTCTTGATGCAGTTCATTTTCTAATCAGGAAAGGTGATCTTGTGTCAAGTGCAATCAGAAACTCACAAGATGATTAAAAAGAAATGTAATGACAACTTAAGATATATGCTGTATGAATATATCAAATATGAAAGAATTACTTTAATGAAATCATTAATTATGCTGTATGTCATACATTCCATTTGCTACCTGAATTAATGCACGTTTTCTTCTTTTATATGTGTCTATTTCTCTAGACTAGATTATATTGTGTATGCAGCAGCCATATGTTTAGGCTACAACAAATTTTCTCAGTTTTTCAGACTTCATCTAGAAAGACACATCTTTACTGAGTTCCTACTACACTGAACTGTAGGTGCTAGCAACCATTTTTAGCAAGTCACAGTGACATTAAAATGTAAGCTATGGTTTATAAGCGACAATGGTTGCGTTCACTGTGCCAAAATCAAACAAAGCATATTTTTTGTTAGCCAATTAGGGAGTCCTTTAGGGACTGGGTGTCCAAAGTAAAAATAGCTCCAGAATTCCTTGGTAGTAGCTGCAGACTAATTCTCATTGCCTGTTCTGCCATGTACTTGATTATTCCTTTCCATGCTCCTTTATAATCTTTGGTGTCCTGGATGAGTTTGTTTTGTGTCAATGTTCAGGACATCCATTAAGGCCAGAAACATCCATTTTTAAAACAAGGTTTATATTATTTCTGACTAAAAATAATCTGCTGAAATTGAAAAAGTGAACATTTGGTTCAAAGATTTTCTTCTCACCTTTTGGGGATAAGAGCAGAGCAGTCTCCTGGTTTATACCCAGAGCACTTTGGATCAATGGGTGTTTTAACAAGTGGAGAACATTTCAGAGGTTGGGGTTTTATTGCTTCCATGTCTACATGCTAACAAGGGAGGTAACCAAAGCCAGCAGTGACTGGTGCCAACTTTATTTCTGCCACCTTTTTTATATCAGTGTCTCTCCTCTACCTTTCACTTTACTTTCCACATCTTCTCCAGTTCCTCCTTCAGGCTCTGGTAATTCTCCAGTTTTTCATACTCTTTCTTCCTGATGTTGCTGTCACTTAGAACCACTACATCTATCACTACCAGTGTCTTCTAGTCCTTTTCTACTATCACAATGTCTGCTTAATTGGCCAGAACCTGTCTGTCTGTCTAAATCAGGAGTCCTATAAGGGGGTAGCTTTCTTATTCTGCACAATCTTTTGTGGGATCTCTCATCTAGACTTAGAAAGGTCTAAGCTATATTCGGTACAGATGTTCCTGTATACAATGTCAACTATCTGGTTTTGCCTTTCAGTATATGCTATTTCTGCCTGCATCTTATAGCCAATGTCTGCCACCTTAGCTATCTGTCAGTGGTACATCCTGTGCAGGGTCTTGTCTTGGCATGGCACTTTGTCTAACTGATCTTCCCCCCACATTGCTGCTGCCTCAGACATTCTCTCAGCAGCTTATCTTTGGGTGACATTTAATGATGTATTCCTGGATGCTCTGGGTTTCATCCATGACAATGGCTTTGATGTTCACCATAGTTCCATCCCATCAATCTTAACTATTTCCCCCCTCTTGACTACCATCTGGCTATGCTTTTCCAGTCTGAATGACATCCCAATGTCCTCACTGTAGATCCATGTCAGGCAGATCAGCAAATCGATGTCTTGTTCACTCTTTGCATACAACTTGATAACATTCATGTAGAAGAGATGGCTGATGGTAATCTTTCTGATTGTCCAGCTGAGGGAGTTCAAACCTATGCAGAGCAACAATGGGGACAGTACATCACCCTCATATATGCCATACTTGATGATCACTTGTGTTAGCTTCTTGATCTGATGTCTAGTGTTGCCTTTCACAGTCCCTTGAGTTCTCTTACTTTGCTTTTTGATGTAGGTGAGACTGCAATGCAATGCAATGCAATACAATAGTACTTCGGGTAACTTAGGCTGCAGATGAGCAAACCTCTCGTTAAATCCTAGGGACCAGTATTTCCTTCGATAATACTAGGTTAGGGTTTCCATCATCCCAGACCATTGACCCTGCAGGTTGAGGGAATAAGTCACATATGTGAGATGGGCAGCTGAATAAATAAACTTATTGAATTAATGAATGATGGGATTCAGCTCTGCCTAAAGTGCATTACAGTTATCCTTCAAATGTGTAGGACAGAGATAGCAAGTCCCTTTTGCCTGATACTGTGAGCCTTCATTGATTGGGAATGTCAATCTTTAAATTACAGGCAGAGATATAAGAGACATAGCTGGATCTGGCTCAAAGTAAAACATCCTAATAGTGCCTGGAGGCATACAATTTGTTTTCAGCACAAGCAATGACTCCCCATTCAAATATGCACAAGACTATATTTACATTATACATATATACATTAAAATATCAAGTTTTTTATGGGAATCTTCCTCACTGATGCTGTGAATTGCTATGTATGATAGTCTGGACCAGCTCTTTCATGAAATAAGGGGAAGCAGCAAATTGCAGGTCCAATAAAGAGATTGTAAAGCCCTAGAGAATCAGGATTTGAGTTTCATCTCAGCCAGAATGTCTTTGGCTCTTCTTGATACCATTGATTCATAGTGTCTGCATTTGGCCTTTTCTACAAAGAAAATAGATGTTAATCTCATTTTATCTTCTCAACAACCCTGCAAAGTAGTTAGAGAAATACACAGCAGTTCAACCCAGAATTGGATGAAATCCCAATTATTTTCTTAATTGGCAGGCATGATTTCCAAATAGAAGAAACCACTCAGGTGTTTTGAAAGCAGCACATTGTGACTGAATGAAAGCTAATTGGCCTTGAGCCATAGACTCAGCCACTTGTCCTTCAAACTTGCGACGTCACGTGACATTGCGCGATGTATCAAATTTTTTCCCCCATTGCTGGCAGTTTAACACCCTTGTTTTAGAGGGTCTCTCATCACACTATTCTGCTAACTTGGTAAAAAAATCAATAGTTTTTCAGTTAATGGAATCTTGCTCATGGCAGATAAGAAGTTGCTATTCTTTCATGAGTTCTTAACCCAAACTCATAAGAACAACTTCTGGCAATTCATCTCCAGCCTCTTCCCCATTGACCAGGCAGGAAGAATGGATAGAGAATAAAAAGAGAAAAAAAGAGAGAAAGTGGAAAATGGAAAAAAAAATGTAAAAGGGAAAAAAAGTCAGGAATGGCAAAATGTCAAGCATTAATCCAAACCAAGACTTGTAGGCTTTCCTTTTTTAGACTGTATCCCTTTCATCAAGTATCTTCTCTGTTTGCATCCTGGTTTCTTCCCCCAATATGTCAACTGTTCATCAGCTTCACCTGATCAGGAAAAAGATACTACTAGAACTACTGGAGCTTCTCTTTATTGTTAAAAGATACAATATTAGAAGATCAAAAGCCTGACAGATATAATTTTTCTCCACCCTTGTACCAAATACAATCAAAGTAGGACAGTTTTGGATTCCTTTTATTACTCCCTCCTCCCTTCCAGGGCTAAACTAATATTTATTTTATGTAACAGCTATTGAGTTCCTTTTTCAAGTTTATTTTTGAATTTTTCTACATTGTCCAGGCAGCTTCTCTAAAATGTCCCATAGGTAAAAAAAAAAAAATCTCACTAATATATACCTTCAAGAAGACCCTACCTAATCACAGGTCCTGCCTTCTCCACCTGTATACTGACAAGGAAAGTCATTCAGCACATATAAATGCTCAGTTAAAGATCTTACAGGTTGGCATTTATCCACACCAGGGACTGGACTCAAAAAAGGTATTAGAGTTAAAATACCATCTCTCCACAGACACAACCCAAGATGTGATGTGTCTTGCTGCAATTATTTTGGCAGCAACCAGAGAAACAGGTTATATGGGACAGCTAGAAATAAGAATTGTCAGTGAGGGGGAAAAAAAGATTTGCAAATACAGTAGAAAGTGGGAAGAGGAAAAGTAGGGAAGAGAAAAGAGATCAAAGAAGGATGCAAGGTATAAGCCCCTTGAGAACAATGAACATGGACTCCGTAGCATCCGGAAGAAACAGGCATTGAAATGACAAAATATTGATACTGAGGCAAGAAATACTGTTACCTTTATCAGGAATTAAGGCAGAAAAAGCAGAACCATTAGTTTGATCATGAACTGTGAGAGAAAGACATCACTGGACAGGGTGCTCTTGCAGAAGAAGTAAGGCCGTGTGACCTTGAAGATGACACACTACTTGCATTAGTGGGTGCCTATTTGAAGTGGTGAAGGACCTTTTACTATAAGAATGTATTGTCACGTGCAGTCATTCAGGCTGCTGTAAAAATATGATCTCAAGGTGGCTCAGCAAACAGCCCAACGGTCATATGGAGAGACTATATGTTGAATCACTGCTCTATATGGCTCTTGAAATGGTGCTCAGAATGAGTAGCCTCCAGATCTATGGTTATTGTTTTCTCTTCATTTTATAAATGTAAGCTTCAAAGTTCTGTTTTTTTACTGCCCATACTGTTCAATTTATTCGAGGCACATTACCCCAAAAACAATGCACGTCTTTTAAGGATTATACAGATTCTAATGCTGCAAAGTCCTTCAGGAGACTAAATCTTTCATGGCATTGCAAGGGAACATCCCTTAGGAAATCAAATAATGCCAATAAGAAGGCCACCATTTGAAATTTTACTAATCTCAATTAGTGTTTTAGTGGAAAGTGGCAGTTTTGAAAATAGTACTTTAGAAGGTAGGCTTCCTTCTGACTTCTACATTTTTGAAAAAAGATTCCTAAAAATATGATAAGAGAGAGAGAGAGAGAGAGAGAGAGAGAGAGAGAGAGAGAGAGAGAGAGAGAGAGAGAGAGAGTTGTGTTGTCTTCACTCTTACCAAATAAGGTAATGTTTATAATTTCTAGATCTGAGCTTTCTTTAAAGAGGATAGGAGATGCTAAAAATGAGGAGGGTACATATATTAGTATTTGGTAAATCTGTTTATTCTAATACATTAGATAAGCTGTTTGTATATATCCTAATACAGCATAAATCAATAAAATTAATAACAATTAATATACAGAGTATGCAATGTATTATGTGTTATATGTTGTCCTTAGGGAACATCTGCATTTAAGGATGAAAAATAATCTGTCTTCTAAATCAACTTAAGAGGAGCTATGAGAAGGTAGACACAAAAAATATGCACAAACACAGATGTTCTCAAAGTGCCATGCAATGTTGATGTGATGCACTTTAAATCAAACAGTCTTTTTCAATGTCATCATGCTCTCTCTCTCTCTCTCTCTCTCTCTCTCTCTCTCTCTCTCTCTCTCTCTCTCTCTCTCTCTCTCTCTCTCTCTCTCTCTCTCCTCCCACCACACTTTGCTTTCTCTTGTCTCTTAGTAGTTCACTTGATCTTTGAGATGCTAGCTCCAAAGTATATGGGTTCCAGATAAGAAACATTTGTGCTGCCCCCTCTTTTCTTATATTCTTCTAAATCAGAAAATGATACAAGGTATTTTTAAAAAATGATCATCCAGGGCAGAAAACCTCCTGAAATGAAGTAATTAGTAGAATTTAAAATTCTATCCTAAATCTGGGAAATGCTGTCTTGAGCTGGAGTAAGAAGCGTGTTTGTCTACCCACCTACCAGCCTGGGGCACAGCGTTCTTCCTGGAACCACATTTTATCTACATTACACAGTAGTGTAACGGCTCCAAATTTAACTATTGTCCACATTATCAGGATGTTCTTCAGATCTTGGAGTTTGCCTGCATATTGTAGTAGTTAGACTCAATGTTCTTCCAACATCATTTCTACTGAGTGTGAAGGGGTTACAAGTTCCAACATTTTATAGAGGCTGACTTTAGAAAGGTGTATCTGTGGTTGGCTGGAGGAAATATATTTCATTCTGTAGGTCATTTGATTATATGCGTAGAATAAAAACTCTGGAAAACTCTGATAGAAACCTTTAAAATTCCAAATGGCAAAACATATAAATAAAAATACAAATAGCAGAAGAGTGTGTCAGATTCCATAAATATCCTTTAAATCAGGAAAAGTTTATATGAGTTCATCCATCAGAATCTATCTTAAAACATTACCACAGTAATAAACTCCTGATTAGCTAATACTTCAGATGCTCCAGAGAGCTTTATTTTTTTTTTCTTGGAGCAAACATTAACTGAGTGATGAAGTATCTGTTGTTTTATCCACCAATTATAACCACCTACCTTTTCAGGGATTATTATGTTTTTTTTCCTCTTAACATCATTAGACTATCTCAAGAACTTTACCTCCTGTTTCTGAGGGAACCAATTTGATGCTTGAAAGTATTCTAATTATGTCCAGGATATAAGCCCTCCTTTTAAATTATTTTTAAAGAAATATTTGAAGTTTTATCTTACAACTCTTTAATGAAAGCCACATTAGAACTGCTTAGTTCCCATCTGAATGTTCTCTATCACTTCTTATGGAAGACACAATAGAAAAAAAAAGTACATGAATATGTGTTGTCCTTTGACTTCCTCCCCCTAACATATGTATGTCAATGAGAAAGGCTGTAGCAGAAGAGGTTGTACCATTAGGTGGAATAATGTGGTCCCCTCAGCAGTGGATACTGGGGACAGAGACGTATCATGTGCCTGAGGAATTTGTGACTCCTTTAAGCTTTTATTTAAAAAACAGCTCTGAGGCAGACACAAACAGCTATCAGAACTGTCTATATAAATTTATTGATATTGCAATTTGCATATTTATTTCCATAGACTCACAAATATTTCAAGTCTATTTCACCAGATAGAGAATTAACTATCACATTTCATAAAGTCTGATGCTCAATTAGGCCATGTCACTTAAATATATACAGATTAAAATGATTTGCGAAATCTTTTGTTTTAATGGAGCAGAAATATCTACAAACAAAACTATGTGTTAAAGCGGAGATTTTCCCAAGCACAGCAATATGGAGAGGATTTTATTTATTTATTTATTTTGCTATGCCTTTAGCAACACTAGAATTTATATGTCCTAGTAGCTGCGTGTCACACGTTCTCAGATTCTTCACCTCAAAGTTGTGATTTTTTTTTTTTTTTGGTATATGAGAAGTGCAAATTATAACAAGATTTTTCTTTTTCAACTTGGTAGTACACTCAGCATTTTTCTTTTAAGTTGGTAAGCTAATCATTTTCCCTGAAGGTTTCTGTAAAGAAGAATTAAAAGATGGGGCTGCATTCAGAAAGCAGGCTTTCTGCATAGATCTGCTCTGCTGTAATATAAGGCTAATTCTCCATCTTGCTCCTCATTTGCAAATGAAGTTTCCACTTGACTGGATGCTACATTTTAATTATGAAAAGACCAGAAGGGAACAGATAAAGATTAATGCAAGAAAAATGTACAGATGAGCCAAGACAAATTAAGAAGAGACACACAAATAGACAATGCACAACAGTCTTGCCCTCACAACATGCAGGGCTTGGTGAATCACTAACTTAGTTAAATCTCTACCAATGGTTATAACAGAACACTAACAATGTAAAATTCCACTTTTTTGGAATTCATATTTCTTCAAATATTTTATGAGATTTTAGATCAGGAAAACACTGACAAAACCTCATGATATTGGCAGCCTATTTCACCTTTGATCAGGCAGGAGACAGCATTTGATGACAGAAGTCAGTATTTTCTATGCTTTCAGGTCTTGGCAATGAATACTGTAACAGAATGACTTATTTCTTCAGCTTCTCTTCAACTCTTTTTCTGATTTGCAAAATGCATAAATTGGCTACATTATTTGTTCCTCTGACAAAGCTGATTGGGTGCAAATTAGGTCTCTGGGGTGGGCATGTTTAACTACTTTTGGGACTACTCAACTGGGTTAATTATTCCTTTTTTATTTTCTAACTGCAGTCTAAGTCCAGGTAAGGTTCTTTTGGGAACAGGACCATTGATAGAGGTATTATCCATAGGGTTATTGTCTCACAATGATTATATAATAACTATGTGCATTGGATTTGGGCAAAATTCAAATCTACACTTCACCTGGGCTCATTCAAATTAAGTGAAAAGCTTTTTTTGGAGTAGAATCCATATAAATTTTCCCAAAGTGATTTTAAAAGAAACACTCAACAGACTCAATTTTGTTTCATCCCACCTTTATTATATTTATAAATAACTCAAGGCAGCAAACATAGATAACATTCCTTCTTCCTTCTATTATCCCCACAATAACAACCCTGTGAGATGGGTTTACCTGGGAGTGAGTGATTCGCCCAGAACCAGCCAACTTGCTTTCATACCTAAAGCGAGGACTAGAACTCATGGTTTCCTGATTTCTAGGCCTGCGCTTTAATTACTAGACCAAATTGGCTACCTCTTACTGACCAGGACTATTTACAGAAACATTATATTTTGTACCAAAATATAAAACTATTACCTATTTTTAAAGTTTTGCCATCTTTATTATTTTTCTGTAACTCTTAATTTTTTTTTACAGTGTTTAGGGACTGGAGTACGTTTGAATGACATACAGCCTCGATCTTCTAAACAATGTTTCTCAGCTTTACCAACTTTAAGTTTGTTGACTTCAACTCCCAGAATTCCCCAGCCAGCTGCTGGGAATTGCTGAGGTTGAGAAATACTGCTCCAATCATTCTTAAGCTTCCTAGTTACAGTACTTTAGGAAAGCCCATTGGAGAGGCAAATCTCATTTCATCTTGTTCAAAAGCAAAAACTGTAAACTGCCAACTTCCAAATATCCTGCAGCTAGCCTTCTTCTAGCTGACAGGTTTCCTGTCAAATGACATCTCAACAAAGACAGTGGGGTAATTAATTTTGTACCACCTCAGTTGTAATTTTGTGACTGACAGTGAGAGTTTTCTACCTCAGGCTTGTTTCATTGAGATTTTCCAGTTAGAGCCTTTAAAATAATCTGATAGATATGGCTCTGTTCTTTTCAGTGCTCTTCTACAGGCTGACTTCTCTAGAAGAGGCAATCCAGAAAGAGTTGTGCTGAAAGATATGTTTGACCTTCTTTTCCCAAAACCTGTCCTAAATCCTGCTTGCTAACACCCTCATTTATTTTATGTTGTTCATCTGCATCTGCCTTTCATATTGGTTGATCAGCTTATAGATAAGGCATATCCATTAAACTCTGATTCAGCCCTTGCTGTATTTAAATAAAACTCCATGTAAGCGATTTTGTACATCCTGATGACTTTGAGTAATACACTAACGCTAGCAAATGTTTTGGGATTACACATAAGGTCATCTTACTTATTTTAAACATTTATTAATAAAAATATTGTTGATATTCATTTTAATTAGTTAATAAAATGAATTAATTTTCAGGGAATGATAAGAACATTGTTGTGACTATACATACTGACCCGTAAGAAATTCAATAAGTCAGCTATCATTGTTATTCTAAGGCAATGGTTCTCAACTTTTTCTTCATCATGGACCCCCTTTAAATAGCTTTTATGGCCATGGACCTCCAAGACTTAACTCAAGTTTTAAATCATAACATATCTTCAAGCCTTCATGGCCCCCCTGTGACAACATCATGAACCACTGTTCTGAGGGACTGTACACACAGTGGCAGAAATTAGGATTCTTAAACAAGTAGCAAGTCACAGTTCATAAATGATAAATTTTGGTTTCATGAATCAAGGTTGTATTCTCTTGTTGCTTTGCAATCTTATAAATTCAATAGTGTGCAATGTACAGTTAAATCCATATTTCAGACCATTCACATGACCTGCCAGGTGCTATCCTGCATTGAGCCCTGAACTCCATGCCACCTCTTTAGAACCATTGATGAACTCTGGTATCTTTTTAGGGAACCACACCGGAAGTCTTTATTATGTACAAAGACAGAATAGTTCCAATCTATTCCCCTAGCATTACTCTTACTTTGTGATTATTCTCTTTAACTACTTTCAAAACACTATATGTCTTTGCTCTTCAGTTATGTTGGGACTACATTCATGCATATATACACAAGCAGAATGTGTATAAAAATGCCTCTATTATTTATGTGAAGAATTCTTTGTGAATATCTGAAAAGAATGAATTGAGAAAGGAAGGCTACAAGGTGGCATGGTTTGGCTTACATTAAATGAGTTAGAAAATTAAACTTGGGCATTATCTGATGTCCCCTTTCTCTTCCTCCATTTGAAGCATCTATAACATTTGAATAGAATAAAATAGAAAAGAGCTGGAATAGTCCTTGGAGGTCTTCTAGTCCAGTCCCCTGCTCAAGCAGGATAACCTATAACATTTCAAAAAAGTCACTGTCTAGTCTCTTCTTAAAAACCTCCAATGATGGAGTGCCCACAATTTCTGAAGGCAAGCTGTTCCACTGGTTAATTGTCCTCACTGTTAGGAAGTTTCTCCATAATTCCAGATTGCTTCTCTCTTTGGTCAGTCTCCAACCATCATTTCTTGCCCTGCCCTCTGGTGCTTTGGAGAATAGTTTGATGCCCTCTTCTTTGTCGCAGCCCCACAAATACTGGAATACTGCTATCATGTCACCCCTGTTTCTTCTTTTCTTTAGACTAGCCAAACCCAAGTCCTGCAGCCATTCTTCATATGCTTTAGTCTCCAGGCCTTTGATCATTTTAGTTGCTCTTCTCTGAACTTTTTCCAAAGTCTCAACATCTTTTTTGTAGTATGGTGACCATATTTGGTTGCAGTATTCCAGGTGTGGTCTTACTAGGGTTTTATAAAGCTGTACTAATACTTTGTGTGATCTTGATTTTATGCCTCTGTTTATGCAACCCAGGTCTGTATTAGCTTTTTTGGCTGCTCCTGCACACTGCTGGCTCATAGTCAAGTGATCATCCACTAGGACTCCAAGGTCCCTCTCATAGTTACTATTTTTGAGCCAGGTCTTGTCTAATCCGTACTTATACCTTTGATTATTCCTGCTTAAATGTAAAACTTTACTTTTCTCCACATTAAAATTCAATGTTGGATAGGGCCCATTGTTCAAGTTTGTCAAGATATTTTTGGATCCTGAGCTTGTCTTCTGGGGTGTTGGCTATTCCTGTTTAGTGTCATCTGCAAATTTGATGAGTTCCCCTTCTATTCCCTCATCTAAATCATTTATTTATTTCCCAAGCAGGTTTTCCTTTCTGGATTGCTGAAAGCTCAGGCTAGCCTTGGAAGGTTATGATTTGTTGTATAGGTGCTTGTGAGAATCTTTCAGTATTTCATCCCCACTGAGAGATGAGATAACTAATCCATGCACTTGAAGACAATGAGATTGATATTTGTATTTAAAACTGTAACAAGCTAGATTAAACATTCCATTTCTTTTCATGCATTGCAATTGTAAATTAAGATTTTCTAATGAATGGAAAATAAATTTGGAATTAAACATGTCCATAATATACAAAAAGAAGGAAGGAAGGAAGGAAGGAGAAAGAAAGAAAAAAAGAAAGAAAGAAAGAAAGAAAGAAAGAGAAAAAGAAAAAAAGAAAGAAAGAAAGAAAGAAAGAAAGAGAAAAAGAAAGAAAGAAAGAAAGAAAGAAAGAAAGAAAGAAAGAAAGAAAGAAAGTGATATTCTTATAATTTTAACATTATTGATGCAAATGTGCCTGGTTACCCACCTTTCCATTTTTTCTTTTGACTGATGTCATTGTTAAAAGCTGCTTGCTATTTGCTAAAGAGCCTCTGCTAGCCTCTTTTCTTCTTGTGTTTCTTTCTTATGGATAGACAGAGCCCTCCACTGGCTTTTCTCTTTTGTCTTCTGTGGTTTAGCTGTAAACCTGACAAATCTACAAAGAGAGGATTTTTTCCATTATTATTATTATTATTATTATTATTATTATTATTATTATTATTATTATTATTATTATTATTATTATTATTATTATTATTATTATTATTATTATTATTATTATTATTAGGATTAGGCTTTATGAAATGTAACAAGCATCAGAGGCTTCGTTGGTTTTGTGTAATGTTATATGCATTGAGGATGAGTTAACTTCTATACACATCTGGAGTCCATTTTTGAATATTTTTGGGGGGCTGAACACTGAGAAACAGATATCTGTAGAATTGTGCTGTGGCACAGCTTTTTCTCTGCATTTTTTGGATGGCTGAAGATTCTGTAGACCCAAAATCCATTTATTTTATATGTAGAATATGTGATGCTTTCACTTAAATTAACTGAAGGAAAGGGCCCTTTTAAAATATACCTTGAATGGGGAAGAAATCTGGCCCTTGACAGCAATTTGTGTGGGCAAATGACATTGTTTGACTGCATAAACAGTGCTCCCTGCCTCCTGAGTATCAGAAAATAGAATGCTAACACCATGGTTTATTTCTTGAGAGTTTGCTCTGCACTTTTGTTGCTTTATTATACACAATACAGTATGTTTAAATTGTGTATAATCTCTGCAGGGAAATGAGAAGCATTTAAGATCATATAACCCCATTGTAATGAGCACAGTTACCAGAGATATAAACAGATATTTGTTCCTTGAGGAAAATAGAAGACTGGGTGTCATTTGAAGAGTTGCTGTATGATTTTTTTTAATTTTAGAAAAGCTGTGTCTATCACCATGTATCCCACCTCAAAAGAAATAAAGAACTAAGTTTACAGATTAAAGCCAACCCAGAACTGGTATGAATGGCGCTGGATGGAAAATAGGTAGCATTATCCTCCCAATGCTGAATATTCATTTTTCGTGTCTATTCTGGCTCCTAAATAAGTCCTCGGGTTACAACAGTTCATTTAGTGACTGTTCAAAGTTACAACAACACTGAAAAAAATGACTTATGACTGCTTTTCACACTTATATGACCATTTCAGCATCCCCATGGTCATGTGATCAAAATTCAGATACTTGGCAACTGACTCATATTTATGACAGTTGCCCTGTCTTGGGGTCATGTGATCACCTTTTGCTACCTTTTGACAAGCAAAGTAAATGGGGGAAAGCTGATTCACTTAACAACCGTGTTACCAACTTAACAACTACAGTGATTCATTTAATAAATGTGGCAAGCAAGGTTGTAAAATGGGACAAAACCTATTTAACAACTGTCTCACTTAGCAACATAATTTTTGGACTCAATTGTGGTCTTAAGTTGAGGACTACCTATATTATTTAAAAGCCACTATTCTCTCCAATAATAACGTTTAATCTTTGGAATATAATTTTCCAGAGTTTTTTTTTCCTTTCATTTTCTAAGGCACAGAGCATCTGCATCAGAGACCAACACTGATAAATATTCCCAGTGCATCTGATCAGGTAATATATGTCCTTCATGAAGCCAGCTTGTCAACTTCTCCCAAGCAACCCAACCTAAAACCCACAGCATCAATCACGAGAAATGGAAAGTGCTTGCCTACGGAATACAATCATGACTTCAGCCAGCAGAAGTAACTTTCATTTGACAAAAATCAAGCAACAATGTGTTCTGTCTCCTATTAATCAAGTAGGAACTAAAGTGGATTTTTCTGATACGTGGATTAAAATCTATCTAACAAGGACTCATCATCAAAGCAACAGAGAGAAGTAATGTCCACTTTTCAGTTAATGTTAGACATAGCGGGGGGGGGGGACCCATTGCTTCCCTAAAATGCATTAAGAGTATAAGAAAAGTCCTTCAGAATCAGGTCAAAAGCTCAACACAATGGCCAGCTAGTGTCCTTTGGAAGCATAGTTCACAAGCATAGTTAACCAAGTAAAACTCTTTTCACCCTGATGCTCTCCAGGGGATGGTATTCAAGAACCAATATTCTTGATTCTTTGGTTCATGAGATGATATGGATGATCCTGAGTTCTATCATTGTGGGAGAAAAATAAAATTTTCTCTTTGCCTGCATTTCCCACACTATACCTTTTTATCCCTCTGTTATGGCTCTGCTTTTCTGACATCTTCTCAACAAAATTCCTACAGATGTCTTAGCTGAGTCTTACCTACCCTTTATTTGACAATGCAGGACTTACAGTGTTGGCAGACTGGGAGATGATATCTCTAGCCACTTCTCTAACTAAATTGTTTAGTTAGAGCCTATAAGATACATAGTGAATTTTGAGAATGAGTGATGGTAGCAGATCTGCATTCCAATGCAGATAATTCTCCTTACGGGATGTGACATCCTAATTTTTCTTATCCCTGCCACCCCACTGCTTTCTCCTCATTGATAGTTTTATCTCAGTCTATTTCTAATGTTATTTTCTGCAAGGGGAAAAAAAAACAACAGCAGGAGGAAAAATAGAAGGGAAATAGTAGAAAAAAAGGAATTAAGTACTCCTTTTGACTGTCTGATTTTTTTCACTTGCTCCTTATCTATTCTAATTACTGGTAAATTGCAGCAGCTAGTTTGCTGCTAGTTTAGTTCTATCCTAAGTTCATGTACGTTTTTTCACAAGTGATTTAATGTATTAATTATTCCACCCTCTCTTTGTTGGTGAAAAATCCCCATCACCATAAATTAGATTGTTTAGATTGTGGCATTCATTTTGCATTCAGGGTGCTTTACTAACAAATCAACTGGTTCTAATGAGTTGGGTGCTAAGATTTTCAGACCATGGTTGACATATATTGTTCCAACCAATAATCTAAAGGAAGTAGAGGCTGGCTATATCTTCACCTGTGCCTATGGCACATCTCTATTCATTCACTGCAGCAATACACCTGACCTATCCTCGGCAAAAAAAAGTTATGGATAAACATTACAATTTTTGTTCCTTTGTTTGTTTCATACTTTGTGTCAATGGTGGGAGCTGTCAGCTTATGCAGGACAATCCAGTTATCTTCTACAACAGGAAAGGCTGGCATGAAGCTGCTGAAATTACAGACTGAATAAGGTGTGAACATCATGGAATGGAAAAGCAGCCATGGTCTCGGATTGGGTTGAGCCTGAGCAGCCTGCCCATGCCCATGGTTCCTAACACTCCACATGGTATATGGAGGAGTTGAGAGAGCTAAAAAGGGCTAAGAGATATCTATCTTATAGTGATAACATTATAGTTTTTCCATTCTTACTGAATCTTCCATTCTTACTGTGTTTTTCCATTCTTAATGTATAGTAACCCAGTGGTCCTATTTTGTGTGACCTAGTCCCTGCTCAGAGAGAGTGACACTGGGTCATCTGCAGGGTAACTGTGAGGAACTTGTTGCATAACTAGTGAATAAAGTCACTCGCATTCATTGTATATCGGACTCCAGTTTTAGGACAGTGCCAATAGGGGCTGCTGTGGCAAACTCTTCCAAGGTTATCTGGGAGGGTTTGATTCTGTTGTATCTGAGGAAGTGGCAGCTGCTACTTGGCCACCTCTGTGTTAGATCTGTATGCCTCCTGCCAGGTGAAAGCTGCCAGGGAAGGAACACATGACTGGGTCTGGGGATATAGAAGAGATGGCAGAATGTATTATCAATCTATTCTGAATGGGAGCAAGGCAAGTTTG
>NW_015386898.1:252833-261962 GCF_001527695.2 Protobothrops mucrosquamatus
TCTCTCTCTCTCTCTCTCTCTCTCTCTCTCTCTCTCTCTCTCTCTCTCTCTCTCTCTCTCTCATGCACAGAACTCATGCACAGCAGCATCTATTTCTTTTTAATTAAACTCTTCAATGAAGCTCACCCCCCTGTGTGCCTGCATGCGTGCCCGCATGTGCGCGCACGTTTTGTGGCTCCCAGTGTTTTCTTTTCTCTGGGAAACAGGTCCAAGTGGCTCTTTGAGTGTTTAAGGTTGCTGACCCCTGGTCTAGCCTTTCAGGTCTTTCCTCAACTGTTCTGCCTTGGCTCTCTTGTCTGCTTTCCTTGGTGCTCTATTTAAGTCTCTTAAGCATGAAGCAGTAAGTGGATTTGCTTCTTCCCCTGCCATTCCCATCATTTGTCACCCTCCATGTCATGATGTCTTTGTGCAGAGCACAACTGACATATCTGCATGTGGTGGCCTGCCCACAACATTGATAGTGCTGAATCGCTCAGCTAAAATTTGTTCCCAGCTTTATAGTAGCATAGTTGTTTTGCTTTTTTAATTATTATTTGTTTTAAGATACCACAGTTCCATTACCTCTTGCTTTACTTCCACCTATTTCAGTATCAGGTCCTGCAAGTAGAAAAAAATGACTTGATGGTTTTGCACAAACAAAAGGATGAGGGTAAAATTGACAGGTATTTTGTCAGTTTCACCTTCTCCTTCAGTCCCAAAAAAGCAGGTGCAAAGGATGAAGCTCTTCCCTCCTTTTCTTTCTTTATCATTTTTTGCAGGATGGTGATAAAAGGGATTCTTATTCTTATTCTTATTATTATTGCTGCATTTCAAGTCAGCAAAAGTGAAGTCAATTCTCGATCGTCTTCAAGTGTGTTTCTGAAGGTTTGGGGACTAAAATAGTGGCAGTGTCACATTTTCCTCAAATAGAGCAAACCTTGAGAAATAGATTATAAATAGTTTTTCTTTGTTGAGCTAGCTTCATATTTAAAGAATTGAAACAGAAGCTTTTTAAAAGTGATTTTTATTAAACTATGATTAAGAAACATTATCAGGTAATTAAATTAACATAAACCCAGGATGCATAGGGAGAAAAATATAAAAATATAAACAAATCCACTAAAATATAATAGATGGTTCTGTAGCAGTACAGATTTATCATATCTGCAAAGTATTACCATGTTATAGTCTATTGTCATTAACATAAACCATAAAATCCATCCAAATTTGATAAAACTGTGGTTCCCTGCTTCCAATGTCTCATAAACTTTGTTTATGATTTTTTTCCCTAATGTGGCAATTAATGAAGCCTTGTTAATCCATACGTCACTTATACTATCATAAAGGAATATTGAATACTGTATTTTGTATCCTTTCCTTCTTCTACATATGGTTTAGACTGGGCTTAGTTTCTTGGCTGGTGATAAAATTACCAGTGTTGACACTTTCCACAGCTGCAATCCTCCCTTCACAAGAAAGAAGCATTTTCTCTTCATGAGATCTAGGTTGATAGTAGGTGAGAAATAATTCCTAGAAGTGATTTGTAGGTTTGTCTTCCTAGCAAGGAAGAATTTGTGATGTATGTATTCCCTTTGGATTTCATGTATTCCCTTTGGATTTCACAACTTTCTTTTCCTTCTTGTTAAATAAATAGGTAGTATTGTGTGATATGGAAACTAATAAACAATAAGATGCAATTAATACACTAAAACAAAGGCATGGAGCTTTGATGTTAAGCTCATTTTCTTACTTTTCTTACTTTTCTTAGAATAGAATAGAATAGAATAGAATAGAATAGAATAGAATAGAATAGAATAGAATAGAATAGAATAGTTGGAAGGGACTTTGGAGGTCTTCTAGTTCAACCCACTACTTAGGCAGGAAACCCTATACCATTTCAGACAAATAGCTATCCATATTCTTCTTAAAAACTTCCAGAGTTGGAGCATTCACAACTTCTGGAGGAAAGTTGTTCCACTGATTAATTATTCTAATTGTCAGGAAATTTCTCCTTAGTTCTAAGTTGCTTCTCTCCTTGATTAGTTTCCATCCGTTGCTTCTTGTCCTGCCCTCAGGTGCTTTGGAGAATAGCTTGATCCCTCTTTTTTGTGGCAACCCCTGAGATATTGGAACACTGCTATCATGTCCCCCCTCGTCCTTCTCTTCGTTAAACTAGACATACCCAATTCCAGCAACCATTCCTTATATGTTTTAGCCTCCAGTCCCCTAATCATCTTTGTTGCTCTTCTCTGTACTCTTTCTAGAGTCTCAACATCTTTTTTACATCGTGGTCACTAAAACTGGATGCAGTATTCCAAGTGTAGCCTTACCAAGGCATTGTAAAGTGGTATTAACACTTCATGTGATCTTGATTATATTCTTAGGTATTGATTCATTCTGAGATCTCCATACTAGTTCTATCTCAATTTAGGAAGGAAGAAAGCTGATGAAAAACAAAAAAATGTAGCAAGGTCATGAATCTTTACAGCTGTTACTTAACATTTTCATTTAGCTATGGCAGAACTTACTTTTTTCCCTTTGATACTTTTAAAATTAGTGATATTAGAGGCAACCATTGTTGTGTCCCGTGCCTGCAGAAGCAGGCACGGGAAGTTGCAAGAGTCCTGGGCATTTGCAAAAGCTGCCCGGGACCAGACTGACCGGCGCCGGTCTTGCGCGCATGCGCAAGGCGGGAAAGGACTACCTTGTGACTGGGGGGAATTGCCCGGGGATCAGAGAGTATAAATAGAGGCTTGCGTGCCTTTGGGTCGTTGTCGTTGTTCGAGAGTGGAGCAAACAATAAAGACTTGTTGGAGATGAATCGTCTCAAGCGCCATTATTCCCAGGACTTAACAACCATCATCATGGATTTTACTATATATCAAAGATAGATACTTTAATTTTTGCATTTCTAATCTGGTTCATGGTTCCCGAACATGGATGTTTGGTTTATGCATTCTTACTGTATTTCAACAATTTCTCCCTCCTTGTTCTTTGTAATCAAGAGTTATCTCTGAAATGTATTGTTTAACTATTATTACATTTGCAATGTTGTCTGCATCTCTTAGAAAGAAAGGGAAACAGACATCCACTATCTCACAGTGACTTTGAATTATTCTGATTCTGCAAAACGTTTCACACTAGGCCCTTCCACACAAGGTCTCTGCACTGTTTTGAATTGAGTCCCTTGTGAACTCACCCTATGGCTTAGCTTTGGTAGCATTGCATATTTATTTGCTTAGTTAGCTTATCTCTGATATATCTAAAACTGCATAAAAGTTTCTCCTTTTTTCATTTATTTTACTGAAAGTCTATGGAGCTTGCAACTGGGGTTGTTTTCTCAGTGAGCTGGGGAATTTACTTAGCTTGCTAAAGGCAGCATCTTCCATCTTTACCTATTCAATGAAATAAATAGTGTCTTAGAATAGTGTCAGTTCTATCTTCTTTAGGTTTGGTCCCTCTTGTTGATGGAAGTCAAATACAATGGCACTGATCCTTTAGCACCTCTTGACTTACTAACTATAAGGCATAATAGAGGGTAGCTAGTTAGGATTTGCTTTATGTGCCAACTTTGTTTATTGCCTACCTGCTCTTTGTCTAGAAGATAGCTAACTGGGGTCATTTCTTTTTGTTTTCTATCTCATGCATATAACACACGTTTTTTGGGCTCGACATGGTAAGAGAGTTATTAGCTAGGGATTAGGCTTTGCCTAATCTCTTCATATATTTCTTATAAATAAATCTCCTTTATAATTATAAAACTTGTTTTACTAATCATTGCTCAATTCTCACTACCCAGAATGCTGGGCAGAGTGCTTCAACCTCTAAAACTGGGACAATATTATCACTGAACTTCTAAAAACTCCTAATCAAATTATTTTAAAATTGGAAGGCATTCTGTTAGCATAATTTCATTCTTTCCTAGTTAACTCTCAAATTACAGTAACACGAGAATTAGCGAACCCTTTAATTCAACATGCCACTATTTTTCAAAAGAAACTAAATGCTATTTTGGCTTATGAGAGTGTCAAGTTGCAACATTTATAAAATGATACCTGTTTTGGTAACTTGTTGGGTTTCCAAATTGAAATGTGCCATGTGCTATATCCTTACCTGTATATAAATAGAATATTTTGTTGCATTATATAGTTGGACAGCTGGAATCGTGCCACTGAAATAAAACTATAAACCAATCAGATACACTCTCCATTGGCCACTGATTGATTTCTATACCCCTCCCCAGAAAAGCTTTTTTTTTTTTTTTTTGCTAGTGTTGGAAAATCCATTAATCCTCTTTCATAGTGAAAATAAAAATTCTAGAAACTGGTAATATGTTGACCTTAATGCACGCCAAATTATTTCAAAAAAACCAATAAATTACAAATAATAAAATGAACTGTACAATGCACTGGGGAAAAATTGAGAGTAAAGGGAGTAAAATGTTAGAAATTCTATTGCCATATATTCTGCTTAAATGGAAAATCAGCAGAATGGCAGACTGAGACACAGCTAATGGGAAATGAAACTCGTGATCAGAAATGAGAAATGAAAGTTGCTGTGGGTGTAGCACACTTGAATGCAAATCAGGCTCATGCTGCAGTGAGCAGGGCTGAATGGTGCAGTGCCACTGAGAGAGTGGGGTTGATTACTGATTAAGCAAGAAAGGCTTCAGATGTGCATTGCCTATAAATATATCAGTGAGAAAGGCTTGGAAAATTGGGGAAACACAGAAAACTAGCATTTTCATTAGATTCCTAAAAAAGTTCTACAGAAGAGGTCTCTGTGTCAGTGAGTTATTGAACAGTTTTAGTCAAAATCTGTTTTATACAATACTAAAACCCCAATATAAATTAAAATACTGGTTTTCATTATACCCATCAATATAAAAAGAAAAACAATGAAAGATCAAGCTTGAGAAAGAAATGTACTGATTTTTTTTTAAAAAAATGCAGTGTATATAAGACTCTCATATATAGAGGTAGTTCTAGCTTATTGATCACCCATTCAGAGACCATTTGAAGTTATGACAATGGTAAAAAAAAGCTCTTTATGTCCTGTTTATGTTCATATGTTCAATCACATGGTTGCCATTACAATCAGGATGTGTTGTCTTGTGCCTGATGTGTGGTTTTTCCTCTATTACAGAGCAAAGTAATTAGAGAGAGAGAGGGATTTCAAGAAAGTAAGCTATTTTCTCTTCTACACATCAAAAGCAATGTGATCACTATGGCATGTGAAATTGGAGGGGAACCAAGTGATTTCTATAGGCAATTTCACCTTTGCCTGATCCTTCCCCCCCTTCCCCCCCACTCCACTACAATCACCCTGCAGAGTGGAAAGATCGGTGAGAAAGAGATTTCAAGAGAGCAAGCTGTTTGCTGTTTTCCACATTGGAGTTAATGCGATTCTACCAGAAGAGGGAAAGGGTCAGGCAAAGGAGAAATTGCATACAGAAATCACTTGCTCCCTCCCCAAATGCAGAGTGGGAAGACTTGGAAAAAGAAATTTGAAGAGAGTGCTGTAAATTGTTTGAATAGCCTGCCTCTGGTTCCCAGCCTCAGCCTCAGCATGATTACATTGAATTCACATTTGATGTGTACAAGACACTAAGCAAGCACTCAAGAATTCCAAAGTTCAGGATAGTGGTTAGTAGGAAAACAAAATCTACAGCTCTGAAACTGACTAGTCTTGTCTCTTTCTTCCTGAGAAGGACAATCTAGCTGAAAAGCACAACCTGCTAATTTTCCCTTTAGCAAATGCTTTGCTTAGTGGCAGAGTTGCTGGTTCTAGTTAGGTTCACTAAGTGATGATTATCTACATATACAGACACATTTACCATTCTTATGATTCTTATAAGGCAAAAATCTAAGACTGATCTCTACCCAAAAAAAAAGGATGAACTCAGCATGACATGATGTATTTAACCACTCTGATTGTATGGGGAATTTTCCAGTGCTTTCTTGTTTCACACAGAATTTTGTACTCATATACTGGCATGATGGCACAGTGCTTAGAATGCAGTATTTCAGGCTAACTCTGCCTACATCCTGACAGGGCTTAAGGTTAACTCAGCCTTCCATCCTTGCAGATTGTCAGGGGCAATATGCTGACATTTGTAAATTACTCAGAGAGTGCTGTAAAGCACTGTGAAGTGAAGTGGTATATAAGTCTAAGTGCTATTGCTATCTCCGTTTCATTCTGGACTAGGCCATCTTTATCTGCTCTCACTGGCTTGTGGCCTGTGAAATTCCCAGTACTTGGCAATCAGATTTGGAAGCAACATCTTCTGATGATCATCTTCTGATATATTGGCTGTCTTCTTTGGGATCCATACCAGGGTCATATGTTCCTTATAACTCTCTCTTATTCTCCAAGATAGCCTCTATAGGCTCAAACTTTCTTTCAGAGGCAGTTCTCCAGCTTTACTAATGCTCAGAAGCTCAAATTCAGGGATGCAGTCCAAGACTCAAGGTCCATATCACTCCCACATTTTGAGGATGTCAATTTTTTGATGAGTTAAATGCATCTATTTTGAAATGTATCTGGCAAGGGAAAGAAGCCAGAATCAGACTGAAAATGTTACAAGAAGTGAAAGAAAATGGAGGATTTGGGTTACCAGACTGGATTCTATGCTACCAAGCAGCTGCATTGGCTAAAAGAATGGATAACCCTTAGACACAAAATATTATTATATTTAAAAGAACATGACCTACAACATGGATGGCATGCCTTTCTATGGTATGGCAAGAACAAAATCCATAAATACTTTCAAAATCACTATGTAAGAAGCGCTTTGCTTCTAGCATGGGAAAAGATAAAAATGAAAATGTATATGAAAATACCAGGATAGATCTCAACAATGGAAGTGTTTGTACACCCAAACTTAATTAACTATGAGAAACCTGTGACTTATTGGGACATTTTGAACACTGAAGGGAAATTACAAACTAAACAAGAGCTGGAAGAACAGGGTATTGAGCTATCATGGTGGCTGCACTTGCAAATGCAAATGAGATACGAGAAAGACACCAAAACATATGGTTTTTATAAAGACCAGACAATGTTTGACCAGATACTATTGTCATCAGATGAAAAATCGATTAAGAAACTCTATCAAAGAAACAATGATAATATGGGCAAAAAACTTTGGGGACAATGTAGAATTAGAAAAATGGCAAAATTTATGGGAAATAAATTATAAAATAACAAGGGCAACTACCTATACAGAAAATTTATATAAAATGTTTTACCACCTGCAAGAATAGCAAAAATGTTTAAAAACATGTCTAGCAACTGTTGGAAATGAAGGCAAAAGCCAGGGACGTACTACCACCTTTGGTGGACATGCCCTAAAGCAAAAAAAATCTGGTCAAAAATACATATATGGTTAGAGAAAATGTTAAGAAAACACGTAGCTTTTAAGCCGGAACAATTTCTTTTAGTTATAATCACAGAAAACTATGATAAAAAATGTATATATTTAATATTACATGTACTAACAGCAGCGAGAATTACATTTGCACAGTATTGGAAAAATGAAGAAACACCAACGGAAGAAGACATAATTAGGAAAATTCTGAACTGTGCAGAAATGGACAGGCTTACACTGAAAATGAAAGGGAAAGAAGATACAGAATACTTTCAAACATGGGATAATTTTTACAAATGGCTAGAAAAACAGAGTAGAGAGTAGGAATGGGAGTTGTACTATTATTAATGTCAAATATGTGGACCCAGACAACAAGTTGTTTACTAAGCACTAAAGATTTGTAACTATAAAAAAATTTTTTTTTTTTTAAAAGGACCTCTGCCAGGGCTTTAAACCATTTTCAAAATGAACGGGGCCAAATGGTCAGCTACTTTGTATTTGGAGAGACTCGGTGACAAAAAAATCCTAGGATTTGAAGATACTTAAGATATCTGGTTAAGCCATAACATTTCTGAGCCCCCATCCAAACTTCATCCCTATCCACTTTTGGAGTACAGCTTTTGATCGATGGAAACTGTACATTCCCATGAGAATTTAAATATCCATGTGAACTTGAATGGTTGATTTCTATATGATTTTTACAAAATGGGTTCAGAATTATTTCAAAGGAGAATATAGGAAAACATGTCCTTCTTTAGCATAGTAACCAGGATCTGCTTATTATATTTTTGTTGTTGGCATGGCAGAAAATTTGCACTTGGCATAGAATTTATAAGTAAGGGCATTGAACCCATTTTGTTTGAACTGGAGATTCTACACAGAAATCGTGTATCTTCTGCCTCTGATTAAATTCAAAATATTAAAAATGACCAGGAAAGTTTATGAAATAGAATATAAGTTAAACTATTAGATATTTTAAAATTGCTTGTACTTAAATTTAAAGGAAAAAGTAAACTATGAACTTAGTTAAAAGATGTAAGTAGGATTTGAAACATAAGCAGCATAAAAAAGGCATGATTCTAAAGGTTTATCACATAAGTGAAGTTTGATTAAATGCTATTTCATTAATTAAATTAATTATTCACATTTAAACTTGAAGTGCAAGATTGTTATTGGCTTCAGCCCTCAACTACAGAAGCAAATCTATTAGAATCGCTCAAGATCTTACTTTAAGTGATTCTTACTACATTATACATGCATTTCAACCAATCGTGGAAAAAAATGAAACTTACATAGTCGTGGGAACATGTTGGCTTCTTTGTAACAGAGTTTCAGTTTAATATTTAGTTTGCAATGAAACATTCTACATATTTAAGCTGATGTCCCAGCTGCCTTCACCCATTTATTTTCTAAAACCGATAATCATTTCTGCAGATAAAATGTAAGAGGCCTATAGAGCAGTAGAACAGTTGCTGAAAGTCTGTATACATTACTCTCACATATTTACAATTGTTTTTGTATAAATTATAAAAATCTGGGTAAAGAGAATGAAAGCTGAAATTAAGATAAATGGGATGATATAAAATATTGAATGCAGAATAAAAACCATATTAACAGAAATAAATTCAATACTGAGACAAGTCTACACTATGAATAGCATATCATTAGAAGAACCTGCAGTTTATAAATACCGTATATACTCGAGTATAAGCCGAGTTTTTCAGCCCATTTTTGGGGCTGAAAAATGCCCCCCTCGGCTTATACTCGAGTCAGCGGCGGCG